>NW_027169406.1:10000-39281 GCF_036898095.1 Palaemon carinicauda
GCGTTGTGGTTAGGTAGGCAAGTATAAATATTTATTAATAAAGCTTAATACCCAGATAACAGGAGATTTGTATATGATTTCTTAAAAGACCGAACGCTAAGCAGTGCCTTTAGATAAGCGGGCAGAGTATTCCAAAGTTTAATACCTTGGTATAGATACGATTGCTCGCATCTATTAATACGTATGAAAGGGAGAGTTAAGTTTGAATTTCTTGTTCCATATGGATGAACTGATTGTTCCTGAATTATTTTTCATCTTAAATCTGGAAATTTGTTCAAAATAAGTGTTTGGAACATCATATTCATTAAGGAGAGCTTATAATTGTCTTCCAGCTTCAATATCGAGAGAGACCGGAAAAGTGGCGATGTATGAGCTAAGTAATCACTGGAGCTTATGATTCTTACCAGTCTTTTTTGAATTACAATTAATGGTTGCAAGACATTTCTACTACTACTCCCCCACGCCGTATTGCAGTAATTTAGGTGAGGAGATACTAACGAGTGATACAATTGTTTTATAATATATAAGGGGAAATACTCTTTTAATCTATATATGATACCCATTACTTTGGCAATTTTATTAACTGTCATATTTACATGCTCACAGAAAGTTAGTTTATTATCAAGAATTATCCCTAAAAATTTACCACTGGACTTCTGATCCAGAGTGTGATTTCCTATAGAAACCCTTTGTTATCAGGAACTCTTCGTAGAGAAAAGATTATGAAGTATGTCTTTCTTCATTTAAGGTTAACTTATTTGCTAGTAGCCAGTTTTTTACATGAGTTAAATCATTGGTTAGTGTATCACAGAGGGAGTAGATATTTTTATGTCTAAAGTGAAGCGTAGTGTCATCGGCAAAGAGTATGGAGCTTAACCTACCTACTGATCGAGGTAGATCATTGATATAGGCGAGGAAAATAACGGTCCTAGGACTGGAATTGTTTACAACGCTGCTTGTAAAACTAAGTCACTGAGCTTGTAAAGAAGTGATCAAAAAAACATTTTTAATACCACTTCGTGATATTTACGAACATTTTGATTAAATATTTACAAGTTGAGCAATAAAACAGTTTCTCTTTTGTAAACAGCGTTACTTGTCTCCTTTCCTCACTGGGCTACTTTCCCTGTTGGAGCCCTTGGGCTTATAGAATCTTGCTTTTCAAACTAGGGTGTAGCTTTAGAATTAATAATAATAATAATAATAATTATAATAATAATAATATAATAATAAAAACAAAAAGTAATAATAAAATTACAATAATAATAATAATGATAATCAACCACACAATAAAAATAGTAATAATAATAGTAATAAAAATAATATTAACGATAATAATCTACCAAATATTAATAATAATAATAATAATAATAATAATAATAATATTAATAAAAATAACAATATTAATAAATATAAAAATAATAATCTACCAAATAATAGTAATAATAATAACCTACCAAATATAACAATAATAACCTACCAAATAGTAATAACAATAATGATAATAATAACAATACTGATAATCTACCTAATAATAAAAAAAAATAATAATAATAATAACCTACCAGAGTTCAAACGAGAACAATAACGATTACAATAACCAAACCCAACGATAAAAATCGCTACGATACATAAACCTACTTTCGCAGTACAAAGAACAGTAAAGTCAAAGAATTTCACAATTTTTCTTGACTGACAATCGAAGGGCTAGGCAGGATATGGACCCAACACCCCCATCCTACCCCCAACACCCCCTTTTTCTCAGGTAGAAAACAATCAGCAATAAGAAATGTGTGTGAGAAATACAAGGAGGAAAATGTTAACTGGGACGAAGAACAATGTGTCATAAACTTTGTCGGTGGATTGTTAGGATGGCAAAAGTAGAGGGGGCACTCGAAGCCCAGACCTCCGTCGTGGCAGCTTATTTCTCGACTTTTTATTCGACCTTGACCTTGACCTTTTGACATTAACATGTATTAATTGGTGTGGATTTTCATACACTCGGAAATGAATAAAGTTTTGAAGTCTGTGACAGCGATGTACAACCTTATGGCTGATTACGTGAATTGAACTTTTGCTCGACCTTGACCTTGACCTTTGGCTTAACATGTATTAATTGGTGTGGATTTTCATACACTCGGAAATGAATAAAGTTTTGAAGTCTGTGACAGCGATGTACAACCTTATGGCTGATTACGTGAATTGAACTTTTGCTCGACCTTGACCTTGACCTTTGGCTTAACATGTATTAATTGGTGTGGATTTTCATACACTCGGAAATGAATAAAGTTTTGAAGTCTGTGACAGCGATGTACAACCTTATGGCTGATTACGTGAATTGAACTTTTGCTCGACCTTGACCTTGACCTTTGGCTTAACATGTATTAATTGGTGTGGATTTTCATACACTCGGAAATGAATAAAGTTTTGAAGTCTGTGACAGCGATGTACAACCTTATGGCTGATTACGTGAATTGAACTTTTGCTCGACCTTGACCTTGACCTTTGGCTTAACATGTATTAATTGGTGTGGATTTTCATACACTCGGAAATGAATAAAGTTTTGAAGTCTGTGACAGCGATGTACAACCTTATGGCTGATTACGTGAATTGAACTTTTGCTCGACCTTGACCTTGACCTTTGGCTTAACATGTATTAATTGGTGTGGATTTTCATACACTCGGAAATGAATAAAGTTTTGAAGTCTCTGTGACAACAATGTACAACCTTATGGCTGATTACGTGAATTGAACTTTTGCTCGACCTTGACCTTGACCTTTGGCTTAACGTGTATTAATTGGTGTGGATTTTCATACACTCGGAAATGAATAAAGTTTGACGTCTCTGTGACAACGATGTACAACCTTGTGGCTGATTACGTGAATTGGACATTTTACTTGACGTGACCTTGACCTTCCAAAATTTAATAATTTCCTGTTTTTTACATAACAGTTAATCCCTACAAGTTTCAAAACTAAAGTTGTGACCAGGAAGTTGTTCACAAGGTAACCAGCGGACAAACAAGGGCGAAAACATAACCTCTTACTGACTTCGTTGGCGAATGTAATTACAAAAGCACTCGAGAGTGCAGACCTCAGCCACGGGGGCTTATTTCTCGAAACCAGCTTGCCTTTCCTAGAATCATTTTCGGTCGACCTTTTGCTCGACCTTGACCTTTGGCCTATGATTTTAAAAATTGAATCCCTTCTAAGTCTCGACAAAACAATTAATCCCTGAAAGTTTCACCACTCTATGAGTAAAGTTGTGGCCAGAAAGTTGTTCACAAACAGACATACAAACACACAAACAGGGGCAGAAATATAACCTCCTCCTAACTTCGTTGGCGGAGGTAATAACAATTGGAGTATCTCGACTTGGAGAAAACGCCACGCCATGTCCAAGAATCTTGGGTATTAAAAATCCAGTTATATTCGTTGCACATTTTACCATGTTGAGTGGGAGCGCCCCACCGAGTGGTACACTTGGAATACGCAATCTCCTGCAATTTGAAGAAGGAAACTGCCTTATTGTAGTTACGAAGAGAGTTGAATCAGTGCGCTAGAGTGATCATTATTATTATTATTATTATTATTAGTAGTAGTAGTAGTAGTAGTAGTTGAAAAGCTACAACTCTAGTTGGAAAAGCAAGATAATATAAGCCCAAGGTCTCCAACAGGGAAAAATAGCCCAGTGGGGAAAGAAAATAAGGAATTAAATAAACGATGAGAAAAAATTAAAAATAAAAATATTTCAAAAACAGTAACATCAAAACAGATATGTCATATATGAACTATAAAAAGAGACTTATGCCAGCCTGTTCAACATAAAAACATTTGCTCCAAGTTTGAACTTAAGTTCAAATGATATCTAAATAGTAAGACGTCATTTCTGACGGGTCGCGTACACTAGTTAATAATAATAGTTATTGTCATCATTATTGAAGTACCTACCATCAAAGCAGAGTATTATAAACGTGTGTCGAGACTAAATGTGTCTTCTTCACAAGGTGATATTCCGTGCTGGACTATTCCCATCCTATAAGAGCCTTAAGGAACGCTCTAAAGAACCTAATGCTCTTGAGATAGGGTCTCCAAGGCATCCTAATGCTCCAGTCAAAGAGCTTTCACGAGCATATTTCAGAGCTCGGCCAATGTTGTCCATGCTCCCCATAGCCCAAACTGAATACGCTCCCTAAGAAATTCTCTCTCTCTCTCTCTCTCTCTCTCTCTCTCTCTCTCTCTCTCTCTCTTAAATGCTTTAAGTGAATTGCATTACCCAAGAGCAAATGGAGTCTCCGCGGATGGACTAAAAAGGCTTGAGACAACTAAAATCCTTGTAACTCTCTCTCTCTCTTCTCTCTCTCTCTCTCTCTCTCTCTCTCACTAAATTCTCACTAAATGCTTAAAGTGAATTGCACAACCCAAGAGCAAATGGAGTCTCCGCGGATGGACTAAAAAGGCTTTGAGACAACCAAAATCCCCCCCCCCTCTCTCTCTCTCTCTCTCTCCTCTCTCTCTCTCTCTCTCTCACCTATAACTACATACAGTATAGGTTTAGGGACCACAATCTTCCTCCCCCTCACGAGGCGTCATTATCCCTACTCCAGGGACAAGCCGAGACAGTGAGTCCTCCTGTGTATCCCAAGAACCCGAGGCCATTTAGCCGGCGCCTCTCTCTCTCTCTCTCTCAAGTGAAGTCAGCTACGAGGGGTAATCATTCATGAGCAGTAAGGTGAATATTTGTACAAATTTCATACAATTCTAAAAATAAATAACTGAAATGTAACTAAAAGTAATAAGACATATTTAATTTATTAGCAATAGAGAAATACATTTAATGACGCTTTAAAATAATAATAAAAAAGGAAAATGTCCCGAGAAATGGTAAACAAAATACAAAAAACACTAAGAGAGCTAGACCAGCAGGTAGGCTAAAGAAGACGGCCGCAAGAAATGGACTCTCTCGCGTGGGCAACACTGTTAAGGCCAGGGAGTGTTGCCAAACGCAGGTCCACAACATACCGTAAACAAATTTTCTAAAATTATTGTTTACACTTCAATTTGATCAACATATTTAACTACTATCACTGCAAGTTCATCTGTTTTAAATCAAGCAGTTAAATAGGTAGTTTAAGTAGGTCAAGATAGAGAGAGAGAGGGGGGTCACAAAACAGGAGGGAGAGGTAGAGAGAGAGAGGGAGGGAGGGAAGGAGAGGTTAAAAAGGAACGCGATTGGTTTGGGGTAAGTGTTGGTGGCAAGCTATTTCGTACCTTGACCCTGAAGCTCAGGATGGAGACTAAGATACCAGCTCTAAAATAATACGATTCAGTATAAATTTGACTGTACTTCATCTAAGAACTTAGCTTTTAGTTTTATGAAGAGACGAATTTGCATTCACCTACGTACAAGTTAAAATTTAGTTCATACGACCAATATAAATCTTTTATAACTTAAAAAAGTTATTTATGATAAATGTGACATTAAACGATTAGTAATCTGTAATATCAAACCGAAGAACGTGAAATAAGTCTCCAGGTTGACTAAAGGAACAACAGGTGGCTGGAGACTGTGGAGAGGGTTCAAAGAGAAGGAGACGAGGAGAGCTTCGGCCAGGCCCAAAAAATACCTCACTGAGGAGTGAGAGAACCGAGGAGGATTTTTCCAAGGCTATAATACTACTGCTACAGTGGTGCTACTACAAACCAACACATACTACTACTACTATAAATAGCAAGGCTGCTGTCATGCCAATTACATAAATATTCGATTAACATTATATATATATATATATATATATATATAATATATATATATATATATATATATGAGAGAGAGAGAGAGAGAGAGAGAGAGAGAGAGAGAGAGAGTATCAACAAACAACAAATGCAGCAGTTTTTAGTACACTGCGGGATAAAGGTTTCAGGCATGTCTTTAATTCAATGTCTGGGGTTTGACCAGTTTTCATCACCACGCTGGCCACTGCCGATTGGTGATGGTGGGAGACTTGTCTGATCGCTCAACACACCAACCCAGTATGGCTGACCCTGACTAGAACATGAAGGTATCCCCACTCAGATGTGATATATATATATATATATTATATATATATATATATATATATATAATATATATATATATATATATATATTTATATATATAATATATATATATATATATATATATTTATATATAATATATATATATATATATATATAATATATATATATATATTTATATATATAATATATATATATATATATATATATATATCACCAAACGTTCAGCTGGGCTCCACAAGACAATAGAAGAGTTGGAAGACCCAGGCCTACATAGCTAAGGACCAAGAAGCGCGAAGTAGATGATGAGGAATGGAGAAGTATTGAATGAAAAGTTCAAGATAGAGACGACTGGCGGAAATCTAACCGAGGCCTTTTGCGTCAATGGGCGTAGATGAGGATGATGATGAATACCTTTTTTTTAGTTCAATATATCCTGAATATGTTTTCAGTTTAATATATCCTTAGAAACCCAGCTAAAAGTGCCCGGGCGAGGGAGTGGGTTCTAAAGCAAAATCTATCAACATATCCGTGCATGCACGCCCATATCAGGGTACGGACATGTACATGCAAATTACTCATGACTCCGCACGATTCCCTACTACATTGACAACATACTAATGATGCCACACCTTAAACTCCTCCACTATATTTCTAAAAAAAGCAAAATGAAGTTTTGTGAAGTCAATATTCGCTATCCAGTGAATATTACAATCACATAGCCATGACTTCATCCACGTACTGCAAGGTAAGATTCGCGTATTTCAAGACCTAGATTTACGTATTAAACATTTAAATATTACTTCTTTCAATAGCAAACTTCACGCAATGAACTTATTTAAATTAAATACTCAAATTCAAGTACTTAAACGTTATAATTCACTTATTCTAAGATTAAAATTCACTTGTTTGAAGTCACGTATTTAAAGATCAAGATTGAAGAATTTAAAGATCAAGATTCATATATTCAAAGACAATGAATCGTGTATTTAAAGACCAAGGTTTGCGTACTTAAAAGACAAATATTCGCGTATTTAAAGACAAAGATTCACATACTTAAAGCCAAGGTTTGCGTATTTTAAAACCAGGATTTGAATATTTAAAGACCAGGATTCGCGTATTTATAGATCCGGACTTTAATGTTTAAAGACCAGGATTCGCGTATTCATAGATCCGGACTTTAATGTTCAAAGACCAGGATTCGCGTATTCATAGATCCGGACTTTAATGTTCAAAGACCAGGATTCGCGTATTCATAGATCCGGACTTTAATGTTCAAAGACCAGGATTCGCGTATTCATAGATCCGGACTTTAATGTTCAAAGACCAGGAATCGCGTATTCATAGATCCGGACTTTAATGTTCAAAGACCAGGATTCGCGTATTCATAGATCCGGACTTTAATGTTCAAAGACCAGGATTCGCGTATTCATAGATCCGGACTTTAATGTTCAAAGACCAGGATTCGCGTATTCATAGATCCGGACTTTAATGTTCAAAGACCAGGATTCGCGTATTCATAGATCCGGACTTTAATGTTCAAAGACCAGGATTCGCGTATTCATAGATCCGGACTTTAATGTTCAAAGACCAGGATTCGCGTATTCATAGATCCGGACTTTAATGTTCAAAGACCAGGATTCGCGTATTCATAGATCCGGACTTTAATGTTCAAAGACCAGGATTTGCGTATTTATAGATCAGGACTTTAATATTTAAAGACCAGGATTCGCGTATTTACAGATCAGGACTTTAAAGACCAGGATTCGCGTATTTAAAGACAAAGATTCGAGTATTTAAAGACCAAGAATTGAATATTTAAAGACCAGGATTCGCATATTTAAAGACCAATATTCGCGTAATTAAAAGATTAAAATTGCCCCCACTTAAAGGTCAAGACACGAACATCAGGTTGTACCACAATATAATCCCCCTAAGAGTACCTTAAGAAAACTCAAGTTTCCTTCAACTAACTCCAGCCCCAATCATGTTCTCCTTTTAAACTATTTACGATCTGCAGGGTCAGCACATTAATTTCCTTGGCACGGCAGATGGTGTTCCTGATCTCGTTTCAAAGGAGACGAATATTAGGATCTAGGGAGAGACGGGGTCAGCCAGGCATGACGAGAAATCCTGCTCATTCACTCTCAGCTAGCTGACTTTCGTTTTGCTCTAAAACTACCGTTTTAATTGGATAGGGGTGACGCAAAACAGTAAACTACTATTGCAATGACATTTCGTTATACATACATACATACATACATACATACATACACACACACATTATATATATATATATATATATATACACACACACACACACATATATATATATATATATATACATACACACATTATTGAGTCAGTTGATGTCCCTAATGGACGAAAATACTAACTCCAATCAAGTCTTTTCATTTTTCCTTTCGTGATTATAATACATTTTATACTAATCACGTATCAGCTTTCGTGATTTCTACGCACACACACACAAACCCCGACATAATTTTTAGACTTCAGCTATGGTAAACAGCTCTTCTAGGAGAAGGACACTCCAAAATCAAACCATTGTTCTCTAGTCTAGGGTAGTGTCATAGCCTCTGTACCATGGTCTTCCACTATCTTGGGTTAGCGTTCTCTTGCTTGAATTTACACTAGGGCACACTATTCTATCTAATTTCTCTTCCTCTTGATTTGTTAAGTTTTTATAGTTTAAATATGAGATATTTATTTTAATATCATTCTTAAAATATTTTATTTTTACCTTGTTTCCTTTCCTTCACTGGGCTATTTTGGCTGTTGGGGCCCCTGGGCTTATAGCATTCTGCTTTTCCAACTAGGGTTGTAGCTTAGCAATTAATAATAATAATAATAATAATAATAATAATAATAATAATAATTTGTCTAAATAACTCTGATATATTGCTAAATACTTTCCAACCCCTTTCAACTGAAAGAAGAAAAATAGTTTTCCTTTCAACCGCCCACCAACTTCCGGATCTGTCGAGATCTCTCCGGAGCAACGGACCAGAAAAATGATAATGGCTGGGCACGTGCCCGTGGGGGGAGGGGAGGAGGGCAGTGCAAGGATAGTGCACCAGGGGGAGGGGGTGTGCACGGGCACGGTTTGGGGCAAGAGAGGTCACCAGGCCAACTAGGTCATGCACAAAGATTCATTCAGAACAATGCGTGTCCGAGAGAGAGAGAGAGAGAGAGAGAGAGAGAGAGAGAGAGAGAGAAAACTTTAAACATTATTATTATCCTTATTATTATTATTATTATTATTATTATTATTATTATTATTACTTGCTAGGCTACAACCCTAGTTGGAAAAGCAGGATGCTTTAAGCCCAAGGGCTCCAACAGTGAAAATAGCACAGTGAGGAAAAGAAACAAGGAAAAATCAAGTATCTTAAGAACAGTAACATTAAAATAAATATTTACTACAAAAGCATTAACAAAACAAGAGGAAGAGAAATTAGATAGAATAGTGTGCTCAAGTGTACCCTCAAGCAGGAGAACTCTAACCCAAGACAGTGAAAGACTATGGTACAGAGGCTACGTATCATTTCCGAGTGGGGATACCTTAACGTGGCGAAAGGTATGCATATCGCCATGATCAGCAAAGCTGTACTAGTAAGGGCCACCCATACTAGGTTGGTTTGATGCGAGATATCTCACACAAAAATCTACCACTATCACCAATCCAAACTGGCCAGCGTGGTGATGAAAACTGGCTAAACACCAGATATGAATTGACATATCTGGGGCGTTTATCATGTGGTCGTATATATATGTATGTATGTGTATGTATGTATATGTATATATATGTATATATATATATATATATATATATCAACACAACATCGTGTTCAAATAGAAATAAATTTCTACCTCATACTTGGGATCGAACGCTAGCCCCTTCTAATGAAAGGCCAGGTCGAAACCAACCATGCCACGAGAGCCCATAAAAGGAAATCTGAACCTGACACTAATCTAGCTGTCCGAGGATTTACCTGGTGAGACATCAGTATCTTTACCAGCGAGTTTTACCAGATTTCCCCGGGCCACCACGTGACACAATTGGTAGTAATTCATTCAAATTACCCCTAATGAGTCAATATGGATAAATATCAACACAACATCGTGTTCAAATAGAAATAAATTTCTACCTCATATATATACAGTATATATATATATATATATATATATATATATAAAAACTCACAAACACATGAGATCGGAAGTCAAAAGTTCCTTGACAAAATGGCTATGAAAAATAATCGTAACCAACCAATCGTAATAAAACTACAGTGGTGCATACAAATTACCAGCTAAATCATATACACGCAAGAAGAAATACATAGCTAAGTAGCGATCTTAAGATATACAGTAACATTCTGTAGTATATAGCTAGGACCAGGGAGGGCCAGGCAATGGCTGCTCATAACTTAGCAGGTAGACCTAAATGCTTCCCAAAAAGCCGCCCCACAATCCTTAGCTCACAAGGAGGGTGAGGTTACAGATTCTACAAGAAACTATCGAACCTGAGCGGGTCTTGAAAACCAGTCTAGCATATTGACAGGCAATTAATATTCAGAGCTCTTAAGTCTAATCGGAAGAAACGTGAAATTTATTATACAAGTTTTGGGTATAAAGGGATTCATTTGTGACTTTCAGGAGTGTGGTTAGGCCATTACAATATTGAGGACATATTTAAATAGTCTAGGTTTGTGTCCCCAAAATATCCCCCTACTGCTAGTTAGCAGTTTCTAGTTGGAATTATAGAACAAAACCAAAATTAGTCATTAAGCATTTTAATAAAGATAAAATCCAGAGCTGAACTAGGTAACCAAATACTTAATGTTTAATGTTTAATGTTTATTGGACAAAAAAATATTTACAAAGATTTACAAAAAGAAAAAAAAGACTCAGTCCAAGCCCATGTGGAGCAGAGCTCTTCGGGCAATAATACAGCAAAATAATATCATCAATTAAGTAAAAATAAAAAATAAAGTAAATATGGATATAGATATACAAAATGTACGTATACATATACATAATCATATGTATACAAATAGATACATATAAATGAGAATCTTAGCCTAAAGTCCACTGACCACTTCTTATTCAACGCAATGTCTGCCTGCCATCTGTGGCATTTAGAGCGGGATGTACGTGATCCTAGTTAGTTTTTCGGTATATTCTCTGGCATTTTACCCCTTCTCAGTTATACCCAAACCATGCTCATACCTCTTAAAGGATGTTATAAATATTACCGTTTCAAATTGTTGGAACCAAGATGAATTTCTACTGCAGGTGGTAGAGCTTTTAAGTATGCAGTCCCAAGACTATACAAGTAACTTATCCAAATTAAAAATATTCTACTTGGAAGCACTTTTTCAAAAAACCCAGTAAATTGCAATTACCTGTGTGCGTGAAACAAACATAGCCTGCGCTTCGAAGGACAGACAAATTAACATTTTTCCCTTTAACAATTTTTTTAAAATATAGTAAAAGGACGATCAATTTTCTTGTGATTGAAGTGGACAAGAACATATATTTATTTGATCAACAATTCTTGGCAATATAATTTCGTAAACCATTGTACTAAAAGAAAGATAATTTCTAATCATATATACCTCGCAATAACTAACGTACCTTTATGGTAGAGAGAGAGAGAGAGAGAGAGAGAGAGAGAGAGAGAGAGAGCACGCAGGGGCATATGAGCACAGACCCTTCTCGCACCTTAGCCGTGGGGGGAAGGGAGGTGGGAAGTAGGAATAAGGTCCTACCCCCGTCCATGTAGGAGCATGGTAGGAGGGAAGGAGGAGGAGAAGTGAGGAGAGGTCATCGCTCCTCAACCGGTTCTGACGAATCTTGGCTGCAAGATGAGGAAACGCAAAATTAATATGCATATCAAAGTTCACTTGCACCGAGAAATAAGTGCTCGTAGAATCAGCTTCCATCGGAGCAATGACCACTTTTTTTATAAGGTAATCTACCCGGAGATTACTTGGCCTGGTAAATTGCAACAGGAGATTATAATATAGATGGTTTAAACAGTTGCCTGAAAATCCCTGCATTATCATACATCTTCCTTAAGCTTCACAGTGCCAAATAAAAGAGCATATTCTTAGACCTCGTGTTCTAAACACAAGGAACAAATGATTTCAACGCCCTGTAGATACCGATCCTTGAAGAGCCTAAATGCCTTTCCACAATTTATTATTATCATCATCATTCCTAGCCAAGCTAGTTTATATACATTGTATGTATATACCGTATGTCTGTATACATTGTATGATTATATTGTATATGTATATATTTGTTCATTTTTTTGTTTTTAACGACATTATTTTCGTTGTATTACTGCGCGAAGAGCTCTGCTCCACATGTACTTGGATTGAGTATTGTAAATCTCTAGTAAATCATTTCTCCAATAGACAATTATAATTATCATCATTATTACAATTAAATCTAATTTATTATCAAAACTGTATGGAGAACAGGCCATTGTCAAAAAGTCCTGGAGTCGAGCGACTTTCAAACCTAAACTTTCGACAGCTCGACTTGAAAACATCCCTTCTAATCTGTCTCTCTCTTGGTCACTTGTTTACGACTTTGGTCAAAGTCAAGTAGTAGTGGACCCTTTTCATCACTTCATCAAGAGACCCCCTATGTCTCTCTCTCCTCACCTGGCGTCTCCCTTTATCAGAAGTTTGGATCTCAATCAGTGCTCTCTCTCTCTCCCTTTTACCCTTAGGAAACCTCTTTCTTCCTGTAAGCTGCTGCTCCCGCTGATGACCTCCAGGTCAGGCCAAGAAAGGAAAGAGGGGGGGGGGGAAAGGGCAGGTGGTTAGTCCACAAAGACAAAACAACCTCTAAAGAGGCGAGGTTAAAAGGGTTCTTTTATACAAAAACTTAGATTGTAGGTAAAGCTCGTATTGGCATGTTCAGTAGTTTATTAATGTTTCAATAATAATATTAACAAATTTACTACTACTATTGTAAATAGTAAAAATATTGATTCCTCATAATTGTCTCACGAACACACTTTTCTTTTCATTATGGCACAATCGTGTTTAGTCAATCTTAATTTTTTGAAATCTTGGCCAAAAGAGGTTAGACTAAAGATCAAAATGTCAATAAAAACATATCATGAGGCAGCCATTATCTTCAATCAAACTACACATGCACACACATATATACATAATATATGTATATATATATATATATATATATATATATACACTGTATATATATAATATATAATATAAATATAATATATATATATACATATATATATAATATATACATCAGAGGTTCAAACAAATTGGCCCAAGTCTTGTTCCATAATTTATATATTAATACTATATCATTCTTATTTATCAAATAACTTTCCGTTTTTCTTTAATCTTTTATCCTTTAACTAATTTTCTTTTCCCACTGGACTGTTTTTCCCTCTTGTGGCCCTTGGGTTGGAAGTATTTAAGAGTTTTCAAAGAAAATGAACTAGAAGTTACAATAACACGAAACGTAAACTTAGGACATCATTCAAAACAACAACAACAACAACAACAACGACACAAGCGATAAGATCTTCCACAATGATCTTGATAAGGGGAAAATATCCAGCACTAAAAACTTCCTTTCCTCCCAGCCTAACTGTTCCCAAACCCTATCTTGATCAAATCTAATTCAAAATGAAGAAACTTAAGACTTAAAAACAATCTCGTTTTATATTACAAAGTGATACATGTTCATGACAAAAATCTATAATTTTGAGAATAAATTCCTATGAATTTTTTTTTTCCCCCGTTCAAAGCAGACGGCTTTCGGATCCATCTCTCGTCTTTCCTTCTTTCTCGTTGTTTTCCACCAGCCAACCAGAGAGAGAGAGAGAGAGAGAGAGAGAGAGAGAGAGAGCGAGAGAGAGTTGAAGTTAATAGCAAACTAGATTACAATTGACAAAATAAATCAAAACATTAAAAAATCAGAATCAATATTAAAGGAACCAAATGAGAGAGAGAGAGAGAGAGAGAGAGAGAGAGAGAGAGAGAGAGAGAGAGAGTTGAAGTTAATAGCAAACTAGATTACAATTGACAAAATAAATCAAAACATCAAAAAATCAGAATTAATATTAAAGGAACCACATGAATGAGAGAGAGAGAGAGAGAGAGAGAGAGAGAGAGAGAGAGTTGAAGTTAATAGCAAACTAGATTACAATTGACAAAACAAATCAAAACATTAAAAATTCAGAATTAATATTAAAGGAACCAGATGGATGAGAGAGAGAGAGAGAGAGAGAGAGAGAGAGAGAGAGAGAGTTGAAGTTAATAGCAAACTAGATTACAATTGACAAAAATCAAAACATTAAAAAGATCAGAATTAATATTAAAGGAACCAAATGAGAGAGAGAGAGAGAGAGAGAGAGAGAGAGAGAGAGAGGGGGGGGGGGAGTTGAAGTTAATAGCAAACTAGATTACAATTGACAAAATAAATCAAAACATTAAAAAATCAGAATTAATATTAAAGGAACCAGATGAGAGAGAGAGAGAGAGAGAGAGAGAGAGAGAGAGAGAGTTGAAGTTAATAGCAAACTAGATTACAATTGACAAAATAAATCAAAACATTAAAAAAATCAGAATTAATATTAAAGGAACCAGATGAATGAGAGAGAGAGAGAGAGAGAGAGAGAGAGAGAGAGAGAGAAAGAGAGAGAGACTTGAAGTTAATAGCAAACTAGATTACAATTGACAAAATAAATCAAAACATTAAAAAAATCAGAATTAATATTAAAGGAACCAGATGAATGAGAGAGAGAGAGAGAGAGAGAGAGAGAGAGAGAGAGAGGTTAGGAAGAGATGACAGATGTGGGATATGCTTCATTTTCCCTGTCTGTCCTTGTTCAAAACAACCTCATCCCCTGGACCCCACAGGTCATTGAGAGAAGTACCCCCATTAACCATATTTTCTCTTTCCTTATTAGCCAGAGAAGGTTTCCTGTCTGAAATCAGACACCAGATGATTTTTTTTTTTTTTTTTTTTGGAATAACCATTATAAGAGCATCTTTTCTTCAAGTTCAAAAAAATGCACAGTACAAAGGATAATAAATTAAATCTACAAATAAAAATATTCAAATCAACCATGTGAAAATTGTACAGGTTAAGAAATTGACCTTTTCCACTTTATTGGTATTTTAATCATTCATTAATCTAAATTGTAATTATTATTATTAATAATATTATTATTATTATTATTATTATTACTATCCAAGCTACAACCCTAATTGGAAAAGCAAGATGCTATAAGCCCAGGGGCTCCAATAGGGAAAAATAGCCCAGTGAGGAAAGGAAATAAGGAAATAAATAACTGAAGAGAACAAATTAACATTAAATCATTCTAAAAAAAATAATGTCAAAAGAAATATATCATATATAAACTATTAACAACGTCAACAACAAAAATGTCATATATAAACTAAAGGATGTTATAATTTCAAGAATTCCTACAAGGAAAAATAGCCCAGTTAAGAAAGGAAATTTATATGAGTAATTAATTTCATAATTTCACAGATGTTTAAAGCTTAAGCGTTCCAGTGGGGTAAAATAGCCCAGTAAAGAAAGGAAATTTATATGAGTAATTAATTTCATAAATCCATATAAAACTGCCAAGTCTTTATACCACCTATAAAACTAAGACCAGATGGGCTAAGAAGGGAAACGAACAAAAACAAACGACCAGATAGAAGGCAGAGCCATCTGGTGAGCGACGCCGTAATCCTCCTAGCGTGTGGCCACAACATCCTGAAGAGGCGAAACCATAGAGGTGTCTGGGTGTATCTATCCTAACCACTCAAGCTTTTCGAAGTCTTTTAAGACTTCGACTCTGCATAACAAAGGCGAGGGAAAGATGGATATGAAACTGTACGATTGTTTATAAAACTTGAGAATATTTCATGGAAAAGATAAGGAAATTTAACATGAAAAAAAGGTCTTTTCAACATGAAGATTTTAAAATCGTTTATAAAAATATTTCAATTGAATACAGAAAAATATAAGGAAATTTAACATGAAAACTGTATTTTCAAGATAAAGATTTTCAATTCATTTATAAAACTTCAGAATATATGAATTGAATACAGAAAATTATAAGGAAAATTAACACGAAAACGGTCTTTTCCAACATAATATTTTAGATTTCCTTCGAATAACTAACTAACTTATTAAAAAAGTAAACCCATTTTAAGTTGGACATGAAGCTGTACAGTCAAACTATGAGAATATTTCATCGAAAACGGTCTCTTCCGAAATATGATCTTCCATTTTCTTCGACTTAACAATTACAGAAAAAGCAAACCCATAATCTCGATTGATTGATTGATTATGAGTTCTCTGGCATCCTGACATCTAAGGTCATTGACGCCAAACCATAGTCTTGTGAATCATAATATGTATATGTAAACCCGATTTTGAAATAACACAAATATACAAGGTCAAAGAAGATTTATTTATAGCCTATCGGATTCTGGATATTTCTCGATTTTAAGAAACAGGTTTATATAATGTCTTGTGGAGTGTCATAGCCTCTATACCATGGTCTTCCACTGTCTTGGGGTAGAGTTCTCTTGCTTGAGGGTACACTCGGGCACACTATTCTATCCTTTAAGTTTTTACAGTCTATATAAGAAATATTTATTTTAATGCTGTTACTGTTCTTAAAATATTTTATTTTGCCTTGTTTCCTTTCCTCACTGGGCTATTTTCCCTATTGGAGCCCATGGGCTTACAGCATATCCTGCTTTTCCAATTAGGGTTGTAGCTTAGCAACTAATAATTAACAAAATAACTATTTACTGCATTGTTTGTCTTAAGTCCTCTTATATCACTTTCATATAAATAGTCCTCCCAGAATTCATTTGGGCCAGATCTATATGAGTAGTGTTGACTCCTTTTGGTTAATTGATAGTAATGTCAATTGGTTACAATACAAACAATAATAATAATAATAATAATAATAATAATAATAATAATAAATACCATTATTATTTGACCATTCCAATTCAACTTGCAATGACCCTTTTTGAATGGGGATACCTAAACGTGGTTTGTGTATCACCATGATTAGCAAAGCTCCATTATATCAGGGTCATCCATATTAAATTGGTTTGCTGTGAGCCATCAGACGAAAAACTCCCACCTTCACCAATCCACACTGGCCAGCGTGGTGATGAAAAGTGGCCATACCCCAGACATGTATAAAGAAATTTCTGAGGCCTTTGTCCTGCAGTGGGCTAGAACCGGCTGCATTTGTTGTTGTTGGTGAAAACTTATAAAACGAACATGTGACCATTACCTTAGATGTTGCTGCATTTTACCTTAGATTACCTTGAAACTTAAAATGTCCTTAAATTTGAAGCTAGTAAAACGGAAATTACCTTAAAAATTACCTTGAAACCATGCAAATTACCTTAGACTGAGGTAATTACCTTAAAAGCTTAAACCCCTGACTCAGACCTACTATGCTGTACAAGCAGAGAGGGGGAGGGAGGGAGGAAGGGAGGCAAGATACTGAGGACACCACAAAGGATGTGGCTATCCGGCCGAAGCCCCCAAGTTGGGACTGTGTCCCTACACGGTATCCTTGACAGGGGAATCCTATCCTTAAAGGGGAAAACTTAGACGTGCACGGACGGATATTACCGTATGAAGAAAGTAAAGAGATGATAATTGGAAAATAATAAGAATAAAATAATAATAATAAACTTGGCAATCTAACATTCCAATGGTTGTGATTGGCTTTCTGTTGCGTAGGGGTTCGAGACACGCTTCAGCTCGATAGTTCCTCGTAGTGTCTGCAACCTCACCATCCTTGTGATCCAAGGTTTTTGGACTTTGGAGGATCCTATAGATCTATCTGCTAAGTCGTCATCAGCCATTGTCTGGCCTTCTCTGGTCCTAGTTTGCTGGAGAGGAACCTTGGGCGCTGATCATATGAATCATAAGTCAGGCCTTCTCCATCATGAGGTTCAATACTGCACAGTATTCTAGAAGTTTTATTCCAGCTGTGACCAAGCTGTGGAATGATGATCTTAATCGGGTAGTTGAATCAGTAGAACTTTAAAATTTCAAAACTTGCAGCAAATGTTTTTATGTTGAATAGGCTGACATAAGCATCTTTCTGTATTTCATAAATGACATTTGTTTTGATGTTACCGTTTAAAAAAAAAAAAAAAAAGTTATTTTAATTTTTCATGTCTTATATCGTTTATTTATTTCCTTATTTCCTTTCCTCACTGGGAAAATTTTCCCTGTTGGAGCCCTTGGGCTTATAGCATCTTGCTTTTCCAACTAGGGTTGTTTCGGTTATAATAATAATAATAATAATAATAATAATAATAATAATATGATCAGTGTTTACGGCACTGTCACTGTCCCTTGCCATTCACGAGCGACTTTTAAAGAGAACATAAAGCAATTAAAAGACCAGTATACTACACTATAGTTTATTCATAATCACGCAGATGGCAAAAGGGAGGGATGAACTAATATCGGCCTTTAAACGTGGGGTCAAACAATAGCCCAGTGTCAAGTCGCTGATTGGGGCTAATGATAACTGCGTCGCAGCATTGAAATTACAAGGAATCAAAGTCATGAAAGTACGCATTGATAATCATCTCTCATTAATAAAAAAAAACATTGAGAGAGAGAGAGAGAGAGAGAGAGAGAGAGAGAGAGAGAGAGTGTGTTAGTTACGTAAGATTTTGAATATCTCAAAAGACTTTTTAGTCCATCCGCGGAGATTCCATTTGCTTTTTGGTAGAGCAACTACCTTTAAGCATTGAGAGAGAGAGAGAGAGAGAGAGAGAGAGAGAGAGAGAGAGAGAGAGCGAATATGATGATGCGAACTTGACCCAAACGAAACGATCAAATACGCTCATGTACATTTTGAAGAAACCTGTTTTCTAGCAGGCCAGGCACCTGGAGGAGGAGGAGGAGGAGGAGGAGGCCCTCATAGCAAAAGGGCACTGACCTCTGAAAACCCAAGAAGCCTGACCCTTATAACTACCTGCCAGGGGAAGTCGCGCGCAACAGGTCATCAAATTCGGATAGGATTTCTTTTTCCAAAAACAAACATTCAGATTTAATAAACAATTGCAAAGATTTTTATTTTCAATTTGCTAATAAACCAGAGAAAAAAATTACTGATATTTTTCGAAAAATACAAATAACATAGGAGGTAAAAAAAATAAACTTTATAACAAAGGAAAATAACATTTGCTTCTGCACCTCCAGGAGACTTTTTGCCTTGAAATGCAATCATGTTACTTTTAAAGGCAAAATGAAACGCCTAGGAAAAAACCAAGAATAATATAGAGCATCGAAATATATATGAGAGAGAGAGAGAGAGAGAGAGAGAGAGAGAGAGAGAGAGAAACACGGTATTACCCACATTCTTGGCGTATGTTTTTGTGTGGGTAGCCGAAGTCAGGCTTTGCAGAGGACACGGGTGAAAACTGCTATGTTGCTGCTGCTTATGAACCCCCCCCCCTTTTTCCAATAACAATATGGAGACCCATTCCCCCCCCCCCTGAGGACACTGGTCCTCCTGAAGGGCCCAGTACTCACTTTAAATACCAAGGGAACCCGGGGATCCCTACCCCATGCAAGACCTTACACACACATACCAGAGAGCAGGGAGGCGGATTCCTAAGGAGAAAGCTAGTCGCAATATTCAAGTCAAGTATGACCACTTATGAAACATTCGTTACCATAAAAGAGAAATACATAGTACTAATAATTGTATTCATATCTTATACATTTTTTAATCTATATTCATAATATGAGCACATCATAACTTGATAAATAGCCCCCCCCCCCCCCTCAAAGAAACCTCAAGACAAGGGAGACGCAACTTCCTGGTCTCTACCAGGTCAGTTTTTCTAAGCAAGGGCCCCAGGTTCTAAAGACTAAGGCTTCCAAGACCAGGCTAGGGTACGGTATAGTCTTATTGCCTCTTTGGAGTCCCACTTGCCACCTCAAAATGAGCAATAGAAGACATTCTTCTCCGATTATTTTTAAAATTGAAGAAAGAAAACTGTCATCGAAGCTTACAAGAGAAGTTTATTACCCGATGTGGTCACATCCCTGACTGGTGAATGCCAGACTGGTGTTAGAGTTCCTCTCAAACTCGTTAGCTCCTTTGATCGCTGCAACCTCACCATCCTTATGAACTAAGGATGAGGAGTTTGGGGGAGCAAATAGGTCTATCTGGTGAGTCGTCAGCAGCCATTGCCTGGCCCTCCTTGGTCCTAGCTTGGGTGGAGGGGGCTTAGGCGATGATCATACGTATATATGGTCAGTCTCTAGGGCACTGTCCCTCTCTTCTGCCATTCATGAGCGGCCTTTAAACCCTTTCCAATGAGAGAGAGAGAGAGAGAGAGAGAGAGAGAGAGAGAGAATTACCTCATCGAGGGTTGGCAAGTTGGTGGAGTACGACACACTGATGAAGTGTTTTCCCACTGCGCCCCTCAACAGTTCACTAAGAGCCAGGTACATAATTACCTATGTCAACAAGGGCACACACTCAGTACGTTGTCCGCATGTTTAAAGGTCGCTCGTGAATAGTAGAGGCAAGGAAAAGTGACAATGCCTACAGACTGAGGACCTAAACATACAATTAGCGACCAAGCCACCACCCACTTTAGGTCCAGGAAAAGCCAGGCAATGGCTGCTGGTAATTTAGCATGTAGACCTGTAGGTTCCCAAAACCTCCATGCTTAGCTCACAAGGATGGCGAAGTTGCAGACACTACAAGAAACTATCGAGCTTGAGCGGGTCTCGAACCCCTGTCCACCAGGCAGGGACGTATCCTCAAAATGGATGAAGAGTACCCTAATATGATTGCAGTTTCATCAGAATAGATGCTCACCAGAACGTCAGCCGGGCAAGCCCACCACAGCAGTGGCCTCCTCATTAACAGCTTAAACTCAACAGTCCAGGGCTGGGATCGATCTGCTGCCATGCGAATGCTAAGCGAACACATTACCACTAACTAGCCAGGGGGGTATGATTCCACAGGTTGGCATCATTACTGCGATCCCAAATATGATTCCAATGGTGTCTGGTTTCAGTTCGTTTCATCAGAATAGATACTCACCAGAACGTCAGCCAGGCAAGACCCCCCCCCCCCCCGTGGTGCCCAACTACAGCAGTAAGCAGCTCAAACTAACGGTCCCGGGCTAGGATCGATCTGCTGCCATGCGAATGCTAGGCGAACAGGTTAACACTGTACTAGTCCGTTTCAGTAGAGAAATAACTTCCTTATTGATAATCCTATAATAAAATCTATCCATCATAGTCAGTCCTGGAACCTTCCAGGGAATTCCAAAAACTTCTGGACTGGTAAATGTAAAACTCCAGCCGGCTCCAATACCTCTCCTTCCAGACGCCTTTGACCTCAATTTTTTTGGCATTAGGTGTATCATGCAATTATTCTGAATCTTAAAATATTTTTTGATTGTTTATTATTCTCTTGTAGTTTACTTATTTCCTTGTTACTTTACCTCAATGGGCTATTTTTCCCTGTTGGAGCCCTTGGGCTTTATAGCATCTTGGCTTTTCCTTATACGGTTGTAAGCCTAGATTGTAATAATAATAATAATAATAATAATAATAATAATAATAATAATAATAATAATAATAATAAATAAATAAATAAATAAAATGTTGCTATCTTGTTATTGCGAATATCCGAAATACTAAAAGACAGAAGTCCTTCATAAATCAAAATAGAATTATTCAAACGGATGAGACAAAAGATGTTATTAACCTTTTTATCTTACCCTTCTTCTTCCCCAGATTCCTATTTTAAGGAAAAAATAAACAAGCGAAGATATCGCAGAGTCCCGCCATCCCCAACGTTCCTGTAGTATCCTTTCATCCCCTCAAAGTCCTAAGAAAGAATTCAACCCATACCTGGGGACTAGGGCCCATCCTCAACCCTACCAAGCCTTATCCTTCACCCCTTTTTGCCCTACTCCTCCTGCGTTCCTTCCCTAAGCTTCAGCGTTATCTCCACGGAGAGAGAAGAGAGAGAGAGAGAGAGAGAGAGAGAGAGAGAGAGAGAGAGAGAGATTGATTTAATAATTTTATTGCGTTCAATATTATACATACATACAATGTGTATATACATGCACACGTATACAGCAGAACACAAATGGCGCACCCCCTAGCAGGCTTGCATCGGAAAGTTTGCCTTAACAGATATTATTCCCTTTACTTAGACAAATAATAACAATAATGACATTAATAATAACAATAATAATGATAATGACAACTATAATGATAAAATAATAATAGTAATAATAATAATAAGTAAACATAATAATAATAATAATAATAACAATAATAATAATAATGATAATAATATGGCAAGCTAGTAAGCATTTGCAAAATTTGGGTAATATTTCTTAACTTCCAAAAACACCCTAGGATCCAAGAAATGGCCAAGAATAACATGGAATGACAAAGTTTTAATTTCTCTTCTAAAACGTTCAATTTCATTGCATTCTCCAATATAATGATGTAACCTGTGCCCATCAGATAACTCACACAAACGACAGTTTCTTATGTTGGAATTTCTATCATTTGTCACCTCCCACAAATACTTATATCCTAAACGCAATCTGCTATAGCTTGTTTGATGTTTTCTAGTATGTAAACCACTCTTTATGTAATTTGGCTCTGACCCCTTAGTGATATCCATATAATTGCGGAACGAGGCACTTTCCAGGTATACTCCCTTCAGATATTCTATATCTCGATGACGCTGTTGTTTTTCTATTTTATTTTTCAAACTTTCATATGACAGTGGGAAACTGTAGTCAACATTTTCTTTACAACAGCCTTGCTTTGCTAATAAATCTGCTTGATCATTCCCCGTCAAGTTACAATGAGATGGGGTCCAAATAAAATGGACAATTCGATTTTTCTTTTCAAATTTACATAAAAGTATTCGAATTCTATTTACTAACTTATTACTTCCGGATGACTCTGACACAATAGACTGCAAAGCCGACATACTATCAGAGACAATAGTGACACCACCCAACTCATTCTTGGCAATAGTAAGTGCGGCAGCGATTCCCAGAAGTTCTGATTGTGTAGTGGAACAATGATTGCTTGCCCTGATTGCGAGAGAGCGTGATTCCTGTAGTATACCATCCTGATAGAGAGCAACTCCTGCTCCAGCTCGTCCATTCTCCTGCAAAGAACCATCTGTGTATAGGACACTAGCACTATGTGGAAGGGCACTGAACCTCCTGAGGAAGTCCTGCCTCAGCATCTCAATAGGCACATCAGATTTCCTATATGTGAGATCAGAAAAGGACACATTAATTTCTGGAAAATCCCAAGGCGGTAATTCTGGTACAACATACTGATTATTATCCAAATAATCACTCACATTAATGGTACTTAAGAGTTCTCTAGCACTGTTTAACCACTTATTACATTTATCTTTCCCCTTCGGATTCATTACGGCCTGCTTAAAAATACCATCAGAGAGAGAGAGAGAGAGAGAGAGAGAGTGCGTAGTATACAATAAGCTCCCACTAGACATCCGCTATAAAAGTTGGTAGACCCACCCCTACATGGCTGAGGACTATGAATAAGTAGTAGATAATGATGAATGGAGAAGTACTGAATTAAAAGCTCAAGATAGAGACGACTAACGCAATCTAACCGAGCCTCTTTGCGTCAATATGCGTAGGAGGAGGCGGAGGAGATGATGATGATAATAATGATGAGACATCCGATAATAATGATGAGACATCCGATAATAATGATGAGACATCCGAAAGACTTAAAATATGGCTTTTTAAGACGAAACTGAAGACTTTCATTCAGTGAGTGCTTCGATAGTGTGGATTTGGCAATAAACGAGAAATATACGGTGTGAAATGCTGAGTTCTATCGAATGAATAAGATAAAACGACTGTGATGGTCCTGTAGAGTAGGGTTCCCCTACTGTATGAGACCATAAAATCAGCCCTTAAAGTAAAAAGTAAAGTATCAAAACAGAAAACGCTACCGTGGTGTCTTAGCCTACACGTCCTGGTGTATGGTCAAGACTTCTTAAAGATGGCTGGCTCTTCTTCAAAATGCTGCCAGAATCAAAATGATGCTGTTCTCTCTTATAATTTATGTATAAAAATCTAATTTAATGTTGTTAATGATCTAAAACATTTTATTTCGATTGTTTATCATTTTTCTAGTTTTCTTATTTCCAACTTTCCTTTCCATACTGGGCTATTTTCCTTGTTGGAGCCCTTGGTCTTATAGCATCCTGCTTTTCCAACTAGGGTTGTAGCTTAGCTTGCAATAATAATAATAATAATACCGCTAAAAGATAAGACAAAAATCCTTTCCTAATTTAAAAGGTATTAAGTAAAATTAGATTTCGTATCATATTTTCAGGTGTGAGCACTTCAAAGGATAACCGTAAAAAATATGGATATGCAAATTCGGCGGTTTTCTGTTAATTATTCAAATTTATTCTATACTCCTTTATCTTCTAAATTGAAAAGGTAGCAAAAAATCTGATACAGATGATAGGAACGGACAGGAAATCCCTCAATTCACAGACCTACATTTTGAATATTTATATCCGCAAAATCTTACATATATTCATGTGCCCTTTTTATTCCTATTTAATAAAAAAAAAATAAGGACGGACAAAAAATGCAATTTAGCATAAATGTTCGCAAAATATATCATTAGTTATTTTTATTCCAAAAAAAAAAATAAATAGGGACGGACAAAAAACCAATTTAGCATAAAAAGTTCACAAAAGGTTTCATGTCATTTATTATTTTCAATTCAAGAAAAAATTGAATGACAAACAATCCAATTCTAAGTTAAAAAATGTATCATTAATAAGGAATAAAACGTCAAAATCAAAATGGAAAAACCATCTGAACAGAAGATCCAAAAGAATGAAATGCTCAAGAAACGTACTATGTCCAAGACCTTCGCTTCACAGGCCTAAGGAAAACCTTCCAAATCTCCGTTGTAATCGGCTTAAAATAATCCTAAACATTTATAATAATTGGTAGTGACAGCTGGACGGTGCCTCTTTTCAAACCCTACCTGACATGAGTCCCTCCCCCTCGCGGGCAAAGCCCATACACCGTCCTCAGTGGTCACCTCTAGTCTAGCCCTCTACAGCTCTGAGGCAGAACGACTGTACCACAGAACAGAACACAACACAGGCCCAAGCCATGCTTTCCGATAGCAAGTGGTAGCAGAAGAGATATCAACCAGGTGGGTATGAAAAATGTTTTCTAAATATCTAAATCCTAGAGACGAGAAATAAAATGAAATTTATGGGTGAAGGGGTACCTCATGAAAAAAAAATATAAAGGACTATTAAAACCACAGTGGTCGCAGGAGAAATACCAACCACGTGGGTATGAAAAAAATTATTAAAATAAACGGAAATCATCTAAAGCTTTAGATTTTAAGCATCTAAATCTAAACGAGAAATTAAATTAAATTTATGGGTAAAGGGGTACCTCCTGGAAAAAATATAAAGCACTTCTTAAAACCACAGTTGTAGCAGAAAAGATAACAACCACGTGGATATCATAAACATTATCACATTAACTGAAAATTATCTAAATCACAAGATTTGAAGTATCTAAAATCTAGTGAAGAGAAATGAATAGAATTGTAAGAGTAAAGGGAAAATATGAAGAGAAAAAGATACAAAAGACTTCTTAACGACATTGACTTTCCTGAAGATGAAATAAAACAAACAATTATAATCAAAACGAGTGTTAAATCCTTTAACTATCACATAGCTAGAATAACCCACCAGTTGGATACAGCATAACCCCAAAACTGAGAACAATTAATGTTATTACAGTTCTTACAGTTCATGTGAATTTATCATACAACGCCCCGGATGCAGTTTCTCACGATTGTCTGGAACGGAGTCTAACAGGAAGACTTAGAGACAGCGCCAAAGGCATCAAAACACGCCAGAGAGAAAAAAAGGGAATATATCAGACAACAGGAGATGGTAAGAAGTGTAGGGGACAATAACCATGGGCTAATGTTATAGGAGTTCCTGCTTAAAACGATTGGTCCGTGGTAGGTTAGGAAAAATAAAATTTACATAGAAATTGTCATTTGTTCCAACACGGTCTTACCACGTATCAATGTTATAGGAGGAACTCAATTAATACACAATTAAAGATAGCAATGATCATGTACTATCAAACTACTGGAAGATTCTGATGATAGCAAAAAAAAAATATGAAACCTCGTTTGCCTTGTAATTTGACAAAAAAAAAATATATGTATATATATATATATATATATATACATATATATTTGCTTTTGTTCCAGCATAAACTTAGAAAATTACGCACGAAAGACAATAAAATAAGTCTTTCAAGAAAAACCTGAAGATTTTATTTGCTAAAAGCTTCGATAATATTGGATTTGACAATGTGGAATACGCTGTGAGATACTCTAAATACCTAAGAATGTATACACCAAACATATTTTGTCGGTCCTGTAGGGAGTAGTGTTCTCCAGCGTGATATAAACAAATAAAAGCCTTAAAAGTAAGTAAAACAATTCTACAGTTCTACTCACAGGACGGGGACTGCACGCAGAGCTGTATCTAAGATCCCATTCGCCTCTTACCTGTAAAAGGAAAAGAAATATATTGAAAACAGAACACCAACATTCTTTTAAGTAATGGATATCAATCCTTGAAATCACAAAAAGGATGAACAGGGTAATTCAGTACAGGTCATTGCAGCCATCGAAGATAATGAAAGATGCAAGGTTAAGTTAGTATGACCACCTGACAAAAAAAAGGTGTCAAAAAGAAGTCAAGGACTTGCAAGTAACACGAAGGAGAGGGTGGGAAGATAGCGTAGGATATTATATATGATATGAGAGAGAGAGAGAGAGAGAGAGAGAGAGAGAGAGAGAGAGAGACCAAATTCACAATGCTGGTCTCAAGCATTAAGGGAATTTCATTTATTGTTTTTAGGAGCCTGCCATAAAATCCTTTTGCCCCGAGGGCATAATCAAAATACCACCTACTTGAAAGGACTCTCTCTCTCTCTCTCTCTCTCTCTCTCTCTCTCTCTCTCTCTCTGTCTCTCTCTCTCTCTCTCTGTGGTAGTGAAGAATATGAAAGGCATCATACAAGGAAATAAAAAAGGCGTATCTATTCTTCACTTGGAATAGATTTGTATTATTACAAATAATTACCTTCTGCAAATTATGGGGTTTTCTCTTCACAACAGTAGTTGATATTTTTTTTTTTTTTATATCCGAGTAACAAGAACATATACAATAAGAAGGGCACTCTGTACAGCGCAGACCTCCGCCACGGCAGCTTATTTCTCGACCTTTTGGACTGATCTTGGAAGGTTTGTTCATCCGTGACCCTGACCTATGACCTTCCAAAAATTTTATTATTTCCAGCTCTTTTAGATAAGTTCAAAATCCCAGCAAATTTCTTTATTTTACGATTAAAATTGTGGCCGTATGTTTGATGACTGGAATTTGACCTTTTACTTGACCTTGACCTTTGACCTTAACATGTATTAACTGGCGTGGATTTTCATACACTCAAATATGAACCCAGTTTAAAGTCTCTGTGACAACGATGTCCTAACTTAAGGCTGATTATGTGAACTGGACATTTTGCTTAACCATGACCTACACCTTTGACCTTGACCTTCCAAAAATTAATAATTTCCAGTTTTTTACCTAACAGTTAATCCCTGCAAGTTTCATTAGGCTACGATTTAAAGTGTGGGCAGGAAGCTGTTCACAAATACACACACAAACAGGGGCAAAAACATAACCCCCTTCCAACTTCGTTGAAGATAACAAAGCATCGTAGATTCCCGACAAGAGCAAAAGGATACGAGTTTAGTTGGGCAGTCTCTGTATAGGATACCCTTACGATACCCGGCAGTGTTGATGGTAGTGTTTTACGAAACATAACCTGAGGCAAGAGATGGAGGAGGAGGAAGATGGGGTATAGAGGGAGAAGAAGAAGAGGTAAAAATGATGATGAAAGAATATGGAATCCCCATCATTACCTAGATGAAGGCGTCCATGTCGAAGGCGGAAAAGGTTGCCCGGGAGATGTTGCAATCGAGAGGCCCTTTATGGTCAAGGGCATACTGCCCTTAGGGGTATACCTAGGCGTGATCGCACACAATGTGCTTATACAGTAACCTGTTGTCTAATGCCCTCTATAGTTCTTTATAAAATAGTACTAGGAGAGAGAGAGAGAGAGAGAGAGAGAGAGAGAGAGAGTATTTGTGTGTTACAAGCATTTTGGAGGTCTCAAAAGATTATTCTAGTCCATCCAGACTCAATTTACTTTGGTCGAGCGAATTAATTTGCTTAAAGAGAGAGAGAGAGAGAGAGAGAGAGAGAGAGAGAGACTACCCAAGCCTCTCATCAACACATCACCGTCATTAATGACGATGTGATGGGGGCATCACCATCTGCTTTTTATATAAAAACTAAGGGGCACTTGGTAGAACGCAGACCTCCGCCACGGCAACTTATTTCTTAACCTTTTGCTCAACCTTAACCTTCGACCTTAAAATGTATTAATTGACGTGGATTTTCATACGCTCAAATATGAACCGAGTTTGAAGTCTCTGTGATAACGATGTTCAAACTTATGGCTGATTATGTGAATTGGATATTTTGCTTGACCTTTGACCTTGACTTTCCAAAATTTATGGATTTCCCGATTTTTACATAACACTTAATCAAAGTTTCATTACTCTAAAATTAAAATTGTGGCCAGGAAGCTGTTCACAAACACACACACATTCACACAAAAACACGAGGTTAAAACATAACCTTCACAACTTCGTTGGCGGAAGTAATTAAATAAATTATATTATGAAGATCCGTCCACAACTTGGTCACAGCTGGAATGAAACTTTTAGCATATTGTGTAGTATTGAGCTTCAAGACTGAGAAGGCCTGACTGCTAGAATTAACTGCACGCCTAGTATTATAAACACGATGGTACTGTACGGGAAGATCTGAATGTAAAGGATGGTCAGAATTATGTAGAATGTTATGCATCATGCATAAGGAACTAACTGAAGGACGGTGCCAGAGATTAATATATAGATCAGGAATAAGAAACGTAATAGAC
>NW_027169407.1:10000-17500 GCF_036898095.1 Palaemon carinicauda
CTATTTTTGTTAAAATAATATTTTTTGTGCTAAATCTCCATCAGACCAACGGATCATCCGATATAATTTTTGTTCTTCTTCTTAGGCCATACGACCGTGTTGGCTATGTTTTGGGCATGACTGCATTTTGTAAATAAAGCATGAATAGATTTAGGAGTTTTATTTGTACATCCAATGGGAATTTATAGAAGGAAAGTGAACATAATACATTTATCCTTTAAAATAATTACTACATGTAGCCAAACAAATAGTAGTAAAGATGATAATGCAATGAAGGAATGATACCATACTTTATCTTTAGCTTCAACATCGGCAATAACATACCCAGTTGCCATAATTTGTCCGCTTAATGAAATAACCTATCATCTAATGTTAAACTTAATTTCTGAGGAGGCCATGGCTTATTGCACAGTGAAAAAACATGACAAAGACTTTATGAATGGCGGAACGATACATAAATGTGGGTGGGGTATCTGTGCTAGCCTAGTAATACTACTGTAGCAGTATAGCCGCAACAGTAGTATACATGAATTAAACGTTTAGGCCAACTGCTGGGATCCTTGAGGATCATTTAGCACTTCTTACAACTACTCGAAAAATGAGTTTTTATAGCCAAAATTTAAATTTTCTGATCCAACAATGTCCATGATAGCCTTCAGTGTTATCCTGATTCATAACGAGGCCAAAGTGGGTGGAGCCTCTTGAAGTCATCATTCTGACGATAATTATTGGTGAAGGTTTAAAGCCAAAATACGGTACCTGCTTTCTTTTTTTTACAGTAAATAGGTACGTAGATAGACAATGAATAAAAATTGCTTGACATTGGATATAGCAGTTATCAAATCAAGCTGGTCTACTACGTTTTTGAAAATTACCAACTAGACTGTAATTTCTTAGGAAACTTATTTTGGGAGTTAGACAAATAATCGAAGTGTTTTTGTATTTATTAACATATTTTGTTGGTTTGTTCATTATGACAATTCTCAGTGGAGAGGTTTCAGAGTTCATAAAGGTGTACTGCTTTGCTTTTATTTACACTTTTGTGTTATTGTTGGCAGAGGTATAGCCTTCGTTACGTATAACCAATCATCGATCGAGAAAGAGAGAAGAAATGCCGTCATAAGTTACGTAACGAGTGCGTTCGAAACCTTTTCTCTGAGTAAGTTGGCCCGTCTTCAGAAATCGTCACTTTTACTTAATAAAGTACCAAATTTATTCAACCTACGTAATGCAGAATATAGTCAAAATTTATGTGTAGATATAATGTGCATTCTGAATAAGCGTTATATTTATGAAATTCATAGAAAAAAAGTTATTGCGAAAAAAACGTGTTACAGAGGCCCTGAATCTCATAGTAAAAGAGATTTATGCATGTAGGTATGTACAGAATTCCTTACAAGTTTTTTGTTAAATTAGTGATCTGAAAAACTTCCCTTTTATTCCTTCGTTATGTGGACTCAGTATTGTAAAGATCCTCATCTCTTACCAATTTTTGTAATAATTATGCAGATTTTATTAGTCAGAAGGTTTTATGAGGAAATGAATGAAGAGGTAGTCACTCAAGTTAGAAAATGTATGTTTCATATGAAATATATTGATTACTAATCTTTTCCCAGATCTTCGTTGATTTTTTTATCTTGGCTAAGATAATTAAATACTCGGTTCATCAGGCCTCGATATTAAAAAAATGTATCTGTTTTGAGAACCACCAGTTTGCTAGAGTTTCTGTAGTAGTAGTGGTAGTTGTATTGTAAGATCTTTAACCACTTCGTATAAAGAAATAAACGTGCGTGCACACATTTATATATATATATATATATATATATATTATATATATATATAAATGTTGCAATCGTGCGTTTATGCCTCTATACGAAGCGGTAAAAATCTTACACTACTACTACTACTAAAAGAAACTCTAGCAAAATGGTGGTTCTCTAAACAGATACATTTTCAAAATTACAGAAAGACATAATAGCGTCAGCCAACTGAGAATCTTGGAGTCTTTATACAATTTTAAGACAAAACCTAACTTGAATGAGGGCTTACCTGTTCAGTCGTCTCCTGCGGGTGACCAGGTATATTAGTTATTAAGCCTTATATATAGTTATATGTGTAATTAGTCTTTTATATGGTTTTATGTCCCTTAATTAGTCTGATTTTAGAGCTAGTTGGGCAACCTTGGAAGTATATCTTCCTAACTATGTACTTAGGATGATTTCTATTAAAAATCAATAAATTTCTTGCAACATTATTCATTAGCAATTTGTTTTCCATAGCATCCATTTATACACAGTTAATAGCAAAAGTGTTACGGCTTATGCATATGACAGGGAATTTTGAAAAAGAGGTTGTCTTATTTTCAATATATTCGAGATTTTGTTTTTATGAGCTGGGACGTTTTCAATAGACCAGTACAACCATGATTACTATTTAGTGTCTTCCTTTCATCATTCTTCCTTCCTAAGTAGTACATCGTGTTATAACGACGTTCATCACCACCACCCTCCTTTCCAGGCAAAATTTTCCATTCTCAGAATTAGTTCAGATATTATATCTCGATTCTCAAGTCAGTTTTCAACATCGTTTTCAGCTAACGTTAATCTTCAGAATTGCTCTGTAGGTGAATCTCTCTCTCTCTCTCTCTCTCTCTCTCTCTCTCTCTCTATCTCTCTCTCTCTCTCTCTCTCTCTCTCTCGTTCGTGTGTGGGTCCTACATTTTTATCTTGGAGAGAACAGATTAGTTTGTTGCTCAGAATGTGACTTGACTAGAGTTTTTAATCAAATGAGCATTTTCTTTTTATATTTTTAATTTATTCATATTTTAACAAAAGCCTCAATATTATACTTCAATCGTATCTTCCTATTGCTGTCCAACTTTGACTTAATAGACCACCTGCAAATGGCGTGTCACCTCCTTTGCTGCACTTGAAGGTCTTGCACAATTCTCTTCGATTAATTACTATTTTGACATTTTATAACTTAATTATAAAGTCAGTTATGATATGATTGCTTTCTATCGTAATTGTAAAAGTTCAGATCCTCATGTGTAGGGCATAAATGACATTCTCTCTCTCTCTCTCTCTCTCTCTCTCTCTCTCTCTCTCTGAGATAATATCTACTTTGACTTGCGATCCACGTCTCTTCAAAAGAGACCAATAATATCCTGTACTTTCAGGTATTGGGAAATGTAAGCAATGAATTTGATGAAGCTATTGTCTTCCTCCATTAAGGTAAAGGACATTTCGTAAATGAAACATCATTTCTCTGGAATGAAAGCATTACCCAATGTCTGTGTCACTATGATAGTTTGAACTCTTCCTTGTGTATCGCTCAAATTCTGTAAATATGAGTTGATATAAATTGTCTCGTTGGATATATGCGTGAAAAGTGTTAAATCATAGTTTATATATGAAATATCTGTTTTAATGTTGCTAATATTTTTAAAATATTTTATTTTAATTATTTTAATTATTCGTTACTTCTTATATCGCTTCCATGTTTCCTTTCCCCACTGGGCTATCTTTCCATGTTGAAGCTCTTGGGCTTATAGCATCTTGCTTTTGCAACTAGGGTTGTAGCTTAGCTAATAATAATAATGACAATAATACAAACAACAGGTTGGTACGCTTTGCTTGTACAGTTTTGTTTCAAGTAAAACCTCTAATTCTAATTACAATTTTATCGAAATGTTATAACCTATTTTATCATCTTTTCTTGCATCTTGCTGTCCAACCTATTGACCCATAGTGCCACAGAATTTGTACTCACTGTATTAGCATGATACGTCGATTTCCCGCCCTAGAACAAAGAGATGTTTCCAAAATTCTCCAATAAGGGATAAATCCAATAAAATGTGACTTTTTTATAACTTAATCTTGAAGTTAGATGTTGTTTTCGATCGCTATTACAAAATCCTTCTGGTTAGAGAGTCTACACGTTAGCCCCTCTCTCTCTCTCTCTCTCTCTCTCTCTATCTCTATCTCTTTCTCTCTCTCTCTCTCTCTCTCTCTCTCTCTCTCTCTCTCTCTCTCTCTCTCTCTAATAGAGCCCAGGTCACACACATTCCTATTGCAAGACGGGTCTGGGATCATGTTCATTTTCCTGTCTTGTATCGTAGCCTCCATTTCATTGTGCTGTTCTAGTTCGGGTCTATGTACGACCTAATATCTTCAGGATATTTCCTCTTTATTATTAGAATTGTATTTATTGTTACAATGTATTTGCAGTTGTTCCCTCTGAACCTTGTTTGTTCTGCTTCCATATCGTAATGACCTTCGATGTCAGGATGCCAGAAAACTTCCAATCATTCATTCTCTCATAGGGTACTTCACCTCCTTTCCCACTTTTATTTCGTAGGCTATCATTTTTATTTCCTTCGATTTGACAGTCCATATGAAGTGAAAGACATTAACATAATTGGATGGCTTTTGTAGTTTGATTCTAAACAGTATGACGCTTTTTGTTCTCATGTTTAGCTTATCGTTAGATAAGATCATAACCTACACTACTTCGTCTTGTCCCACAATGGAAAGTTACAAGTTACATTATATGACTTTGACATCATTTGTATATAAGAATAAAAAACTTCATGGATTGGTAGAAGAGAAGGCCTCTCTCTCTCTCTCTCTCTCTCTCTCTCTCTCTCTCTCTCTCTGTGTCTTCCGAAGAAACCTAATTGATTCTATATTAGAAGACTGCTAAGCTAGAGGGATACTGCCTCTTTTCCTTGCAAAATACTGAGATCTTAACAGCGAGTCAGATTAAACCACTTTCGACTTCCTCTGGCGTGTGCCCGAGCGATGCAGACAGACATTTCCCGCAAATGGCAGATACGTGTTCATATATATGATCTTTGTTGGGACAATGACTTGAAATAGCGTTCATTAGAATATTATATAATCGATTTTTACGACCTAACCGGAACCTGTGCCTGGTCTTTGACCAAAATGTTCAAATCTAGTCCTCCTTTCTTTCATCTTCCTGTGCAACTTCTCTAACTATTACCTCATTGTGCAACGGAATCTGTTCATGGTTGCGCTTACACAAGTAGTAGTGTTCTTTCCTCACCACCCCCAGAGTCAGTCATATGTTTCAATATCCGCAAAAGTAGTTGAGTAAGGGTGGATTTATATCACATTAATTTCATATTTCTCTCTCTCTCTCTCTCTCTCTCTCTCTCTCTCTCTCTCTCTCTCTCTCTACAATATGACGAAGGTCTGAATGAGTGTCCTTTTCCATAATTTTGTGGACTACCTTTCGCCCCGTTCTCCTCTATAGAGAACTTCCAACCATACAGAGATATGATTTCTAGTCTCTCATATCGAGGTCTATTTTGATGTGTGATGTGCAGAGCCCATCGTTTCCTATTCTAGTGTCAAAGCCTTTACATTTACTTATGCCAACGAAGTTGGTTATGTTTTTGCCCCTGTTGCCACAATATTTATCATACAGTAATGAAACTTGCAGGAATTAACTGTTATGTGAAAAGCTGAAAATGATTCGATTTTGGAGGGTCAAGCAAAATGTCCAATTCACGTAATCAGCCATAAGCTTTGACATCTTTGTCACAGATACTTTCAAACTTGGTTCATGTTTAACCGCGTGAAATTCCAAGCCAATTAATACATGTTAAAGGTTAAAGGTCAAGGTTATAATAAGTTCGAGAAATAAGCTGCCGTAGCAGAGGTCTGCGCTCTACTGAGTGCCCCTCAAGTTAAAGTATTCTTTTAAGCATTGCAAGCTATACTTCATAATTGTAGCCTTATTATTTAGTTGTGAAATTATCAGGTAACCAAATTACGTAAAACTTTATTCTTGTTGCCGCAGTTTTTTTTTTTTCTTCTGCCAAATCTATAATTGCAAGTTGACTTCATTGTCGGTAAACAATGTATTTCTCTATTGTATGTCTTAAGGCGAGTAGAAATGGACAGGTTACTTTGATATAATTGAAGAATTATCCAAGTAAGGGGAAACAAAAAAGACTAAGAAATGAAAATGCAATTCCCAACATTCCTTCTTGTAAGATATTCCACATCATTTTATTTTAGTATCGTTTCTACCCATTTTATTAATCCAATTAGATTGAGATCATTTTACTTCGGTGTTGCTCAATGAGAGAGTGATCTGGTGTATCAATGCAGATGCATTTCTTCCATTTGGATACGGTAAGAAATGGTCTTGGGTAGTGAGTGCCATAGCCTCTGTAGTACCATGGTCTTCTTCCACTGTCTTGGATTAGAGTTCTCTTGCTTGAGGGTACCCTGGGGGACACTATGCTATCTAATTTCTCTTCTTCTGGTTTTGTTCCAAGTTTTTATATTTTAAATAGGAAATATTTATTTCAATGTTGTTGATCTTAAAATATTTTATTTTTCCTTGTTTCCTTTCCTCACTGGGCTATTTTTCCCTGTTAGAACCCTTGGGCTTATAGCATCTTGCTTTTCCAACTTGGATTGTAACTTAGCAAGTAATAATAATAATAACAGTTCTTGTGATATTTTTTCACTGTTAAAGTGTAGTGGCTTTTGTCTCTCGTAAAGTAGGGAACTTGTTCAGCTCAGACCCTTTTTCTTATCCGGGGCTGAAGCCAGTAAGAAGTTGTAAAAATTCTAGCATTTCTTTTTTTTCCAATAGAATTTATCATATTTTCCATGTTGCTGCTTACAATCGGTCAATAGTGCAAGGGTTAAATATTTCAAGCCTTAAGGATTTTTCTTTGTATGTTTTATTTAAAATGATAGAATCTCAGAACTTATCTTAAATGGTAGGCTACTACTTTTGAGAGAGAGAGAGAGAGAGAGAGAGAGAGAGAGAGAGAGAGAGAAAGAGAGAGAGAGAGAAAATCTGAAATTAGAATTTTGTCATTGCCTTCTTTCATTTTTGCCCTCAATTTGACCTATAATGGAAAAGAGATTTTTTTTTTTTCGGGGACAGAGGAAAGGAAAGGCGTAATGAGAAAATGGACCCACAAAGGGAGTTTTGGGGGCTGGGTGTCAGGGTGCTATAGGACCGTTCTCTCTCTCTCTCTCTCTCTCTCTCTCTCTCTCTCTCTCTGTGATCAGATTCTATACGGGTAATAAAGTATTACAATTTGTGTCGGTTAATGGAAGGAAATGTTCAGACATGGCATCTAGAACTTATCAATGGCGAGATTTTGGAATTGTATTCCTTTAGTAATTTCCATGGATTTGGTCTGCTACTTGACTACGTTATAGATACCCTCTCGTATTGACTCATAATTACAAGATAAATTTCCTGTTGTTATTGGCCTTCTAGAACTTCCGTTTAGGCGACAGCAGAAAGCAGCTATCAACAAAGGCTTCTACGGCCATTTAGCCTCGCAGTTGAAAGAGATTTTGAGTCCTTCAGGTTTGCATAAAACGAAATGTATTTCCTTGGGTTTAGATGGTTCGCTTGCATAGTTTTCTTTCTATTTCTGTCAACTTTTGTGCCCCCCGGAAGCAGATTTTCTTTACGCTTTTCCCACTTGGGAATTGT
>NW_027169407.1:27500-35000 GCF_036898095.1 Palaemon carinicauda
ACCCTTTACTCCCTAGGGTCCCTGCGGAGAGATTTTTAGTGGTAGGTTAGTTGAGAAGTGAAAGGGGGTGATGTGAATAGAGCCTTACAATGAGGGGATGAGATGGTGCATGGAATGAAGAGGTCTTACCTTGGTGGAGGTAGTGTTGAAAGCAACTGTGCATGTGTGTCTATGCTTTCGACAATTGCTTTTGCCAGTGTGGCTGCCTCTTTCACGGCATGTGGTGTGTTGGTGTCTACAAGTAGATCACCTCGTAGTTGTGCTGTTTCTCTGCATTCTAGTAGATAGTGCAGGAGGGCTTGTTGTGGTATGACATCACAGTGTTCACACCTTCTCTGGATGTCGTCTACGAGTTCCCAGTTTGCTTTGTAACCCAGCCGGAGTCTGTGTATACATACTGCCAGTTTTCTTGGGGTGTATCTGTCTATGGGAGGGGGTTCTAGTTCCGATGCCCATTTGTACCATGTTGCAGAGGGAGAGCCATTCTCTATCCTCATATGTAGTTCCTTGATTAGGTTGTCCTTGAGCTGTGTCTTTATTTTGCTTTTGATTTGTTGCAGTGCAGGCTGTATGTGCACCTGTACATTGTGAATGTGTTTGGTGCTTTTGGCTAGCTCATCAGCCTTTTCATTCCCTGGTATCCCGATGTGACTGGGGATCCAGTTTATAGTTACTAGTCTGTTTCTTTCATTATGTTGATGTAAGAGGATTTTAATGTCCGCAATCAGGGATTTGTTTTCTTTGCTTTTGTCCTGCTGTAGGGCCTGCACTGAGGATCGTGAATTAGTATGGATGACTACTGGTCCTTCCTCATTTTCAATAGAGTATTTTAATGCTTGCTGTATTGCAACAAGCTCTGTCTGCAGGGTGGAGACATTATTGGATGTTCTCCAGCAAGCTGTGAACTTGCAGGAGTGAACTGCCGCTCCTGCTGTTTGGGTTCCAGGATCTACTGTACCATCAGTATAGTAGATCTGTGCCCCTGTTGTCTCTACAGGATTACAGTGGAGAGTGACGGTTTATATATGAAAGCAAAAGGGTGTGTTCAATTGTTCTATAGTTGTTATAATTGCTGGAAGGATTAGCCAAATTTAATTACATCCAGGTGCGTCTTCTTATTGTTGAGCCGGTCGGAGGAAGTCTTGACCTCTGATGCATGTCTGGTGGTCGGTCTCCGTGGATTATCTTCTTAATGATAGGGTTGAGAAGAGTATTGTCCACCAAAGACTATATACTGAAGGAAGATAGGAAGGCTCAAAATAGAATGTTAATATTTCTAACCCCCGTTTGATTATTTTTGTGTGTGATACAATTTTGTGTTATTTTGATCCTTCTGATTGTACATTTATACATTTATTAGTTTATAATACTAAACTATACATGAGTGCATCATGCTTTTCCATTTCAATAAAAAATAAAATACAATTGTGTTTTTATACACCTAATATCTCTCCATCTTACAGTGGCCTACAAACTGTAATTAAATGTATGCCTACACTGTGGCTAAGTTTAACAAATCAGGTATACAGTATGTTTTAATTTATTCGAATGTGGTATTGTATAGAACATTTAAAAATGCTTGTAATATACTGAACAATACTTAAATTTGCAAGAAAATTAACTAAATCATAAGAGATAGAGCTATTGAATTTCTAAAAGATAGACTGAGAAACATAATTTGCAATTTAGTTACCTAAAATTTAAGAATATCATGAATATACGAGTCAAATATACTGAAATAGTAATGCAAATTATGAACAAATATGTCGCAAAATTTACAATCGAATTTCATCCTATATACCCGTAAGCATTACTGCTCTGAATGTTTGGTTGCTCGCTCAACAGATGGAGCCGTTCGTTTCGCATGGGAGTATCTGGCATCTTTTCATAGCACACCCATTTGTGTGTTAAAAGCCTGAGCCTTCCTATCTTCCTTCAGTATATAGTCTTTGTTGTCCACTGTGTCAGCTTTCCATAGGCCAACCAGATAGGTTCATTGTGTTTGATTGATTTATGATGGCTGATTCCAGGATTTTCCTTCGGTACGGACAGGTACTCTTAAAAAGCAAAGACGACTCACTCCAGTTAATCTGGTGCCCTAAATTAATGAACTGAGTTTTCATGCCATATCTAACAGATCTTTTGTGTTCGGATAATCTTTGAGATAGCGAACGGCCCGTTTGCCCAACGTACACTTTTTCACAATCCCCACATGGTACTTTATAAATACCGGATTCTATATCTCTTTTATTTTGATAAACATTAATAAGGGCGCTTCCTATGGTCTTTGGATATGAAAAAAAAAAGGGGTTCTCAGTTTTGATATGATTTGTTATATTTTTAATACCTTCTATATATGGGAGTTTTATCTTATTTTTAAAATCTCTTTGGTTAGTAACATCATGATCTTTATAATATATCGTGTTGGCTTTGTTGATGGCCTTTTCTATGACATACGTCGGGTAGAATAGCTGGGCGAGTTGTTTACGAATGATTTCAAATTCTTTATTTAGGTAGGCTGGGGAACAGATTCTCAAACCTCTAAGAAATAGATTGCAAGCTACTCCAATTTTTACAGAAATGTCGTGATAACTAAAGAAATGAATGTAGGAAATAGAGAATGTTGGTTTTCTATACACAGTGAAATTATACCCCGTCGATTCCCTTATAATTAGTATGTCCAAAAAAGCTAGTTTTCCATCTTTTTCCCATTCAGTTTTAAATTTTATGCTAGGGACTAGGGAATTTAGATTATTAAAAAATATATTGAAATCTCCCCAGCTATCATCCCAATATGTGAAAATGTCATCAACATAGCGTTGCCAAACCATGTTCATAGGTTTAATTGTTGTTAAAATTTCTGTTTAAAAGTATTCCATGTAGAGATTGGCTAAAATTGGAGATAACGGGCTGCCCATACTACAACCAAATTTCTGTTTGTAAAAATTTCCATTGAAAGAGAAAACGTTATTTGACACGCTTAGTTTAATTAACTTAATTGTTTTTTCAATACCAAGGGGGAAGTGATCTTCATAAGGGATTAATTTTTCCCTCAAGAAACCTAATACATCGTTGATCGGGACCTTTGTAAATAGGGATTCTACATCAAGACTCAAGAGTTTTACATTGTTTACCGGGATATTTAATCTATTGAATTTCTGGATGAAGTCCTCTGCATGCTTAATATGAGCTGAAGAAAAGCTCCCTAGAAAGGGAGACAGCAAGTCTGCTAACCATTTTGATATATTATATATAAATGACCCTTTACATGAAACGATTGTGCGTAAGGGAATACCGTCCTTATGAGTTTTTGGGAGCCCGTAAAAATATGGCAACGAAGGGTTCATGACTTTGAATTTTTCTAAGACCTCGATGTCTTTTTTACTATTTCCGATTTTTCTTACGGATTTGAAAAACTCCGGAGCAATAGAGTTACGGGGATCTTTTGTTAGCTTTTCATATGTAGTGTCATCGTTTAAGAGTTGTTGAACTTTGTTGACATACGTCTCTTTATCAAGAATAACTATTTTTCCGTCTTTATCCGATTTTGTGATGATGATGATATCGGTTTTGTTTAATGAAAAAATTGCATTATGAAACCTTCTGGGAAGCGGATTTTTACTGTTACTTTGTTCTAATGCATTTAACAAGATTCCTTTTAGGCAAGTTTCATCTTTTTCAAAATTGTTTTTAGAGAAATGTTTATCGAAGGCCACCACATAATCAAAATGACTTTCCCGTCCGGGTTTCATAGCAAAAGAGATACCTAGATTCAGAGCTGTTTGCTCATTCACTGTGAGTGGACGGTTCGATAAATTCAAAACGTTATTTTCCAATCCTAAATTATTCCATGTACTATTTCGTATGAGTCTTTCTAATTTATTATTCAATTTCTCGGAGTGAGTCACATTACTATTAATAGCACCAGTCAGCACATATGAAGAAAGATCTCTGTACATACCATCATCTCGGCATAGCAGACGAAGAGATACCCCCAATTCACTTATATTCCTCCGTGTTACATAGATGTCAGGATTTGCTGACTTTATTCGTTCTTGCAGAAATGTCCTGGAGGAATTAGGAAAGGGGTCCGATGTTGACGTCCAGCGTGAAAAGCCATACATTTTTGGTATAACTTGTTCCTGCAGACACTCTTCAAGAAACCATTTCTGGTTTTTCCTCCGGTGAAGTCCCTGCACTAGTCGTTCATAACGTCTGAATATATGCTTGATATCGGCATTCCAACTGAAGATATGGAAAAAACGAAGGGGTTCCATGATGGGCTAATATGTCTTACTTATAACTGTAATTGAAAAGTTTAACATGTTTTTTCAAAAAGGCCCATAAAAGAAACACAGGAAATATGAATAAATCACACTATATTTCGGTCAATAAACATCGACCCTCTTCAGGATGTAAAGTAAAAATGAGGAATACAGTGGAGAGTGACGGTTTATATATGAAAGCAAAGACTTCCTCCGACCGGCTCAACAATAAGAAGACGCACCTGGATGTAATTAAATTTGGCTAATCCTTCCAGCAATTATAACAACTATAGAACAATTGAACACACCCTTTTGCTTTTATGTATAAACCGTCACTCTCCACTGTAATCCTCACTTTTACTTTACATCCTGAAGAGGGTTGATGTTTATTGACCGAAATATAGTGTGATTTATTCATATTTCCTGTGTTTCTTTTATGGGCCTTTTTGAAAAAAAACATGTTAAACTGTTCGATTACAGTTATAAGTAAGACATATATATATATATATATATATATATATATATATATATATATATACACATACATATATATATACACACATATATATATATATATATATATATATATAAACCTTTTGTTCCTTCTTGCATCCACACGACTGATACAACTAGTTATTAAAGGCATTTCGTTAGCTGAAGCAAGGGAGGTTTGGGAGAGCCTATAGGTCTACCCACTGAGTCATCAGCAGCCATTGCCTGGCCCTCCTTGATACTAGCTTGGGTGGAGAGGGGGGCTTGGGCGCTGATCAGATGTAATATGGTCAGTCTCTTGGGCATTGTCCTGCCTGATAGGGCAATGTCACTGTCCCTTGTCTCTGCCATTCATGAGCTGCCTTTAAACTTTAATCTGTTCGTTGTTTGGCGACTCTAAGGTAACCTTTTGTATTTTCTCTCTCTCTCTCTCTCTCTCTCTCTCTCTCTCTCTCTCTCTCTCTCCTCAGGTAACCGAGTCAAACTTAATGTTCTCTTCGCCGATAAATTCCCTATATCTCATAGTATTTCTCCACACTGACTTTTACAATATTCTCTTAATCGTTAATATATTCAATGATTCATCCATAGAATGTGATTCATCCATAGAATCTGAATTTAATTCATAATTTAAACAAAATCGAAAGTTAATGGAATTATCACTGGCGGAAAGGCCGTAAGCCGTAACATAAATGGTCTCTTCACCGACAATCTCCCAATTTTCCCCATATCTCATTTTCTTCCTCCACGCTTATTTTTACTAAATTTTACTATATTTTCTTAATTTTCTTTATATTTTAATATTCATCTACATAATATGATTCATCTGGATTCATTTTATGAATTCGAATTTTTAATCATTTATGGAGTTGTCGTCGGCGAAAAGGCCGTTACCAAAATGGTCTCTTCACCGACGGTATCCCGATTTTCCCCATATCTTATTTTCTTCCTCCACGCTTAGTTTTACTTTTCTTAATTTTATATATTTTTCATGATTCATTTACATAATATGATTCATTTGTATGCAATTTATTAATTTATTATGCGATTAGTTAATAGATTTTTCTTCGGTGAAAAGGCCGTCGATCTACGATCGGTTAGTTTGAAACTCTCATGACGTCATAACGTGATATTTCTAAAGTTGTATTTATAAATTTAGTTTATTTGCAAATCATTAATTATTTCTCATGTTGATTCACGTAATTCTAGATATCTTGCACATCGAAGTTGGAAGGAGGTTATGTTTTATCACATGTTTGTGTTTTGTTTGTGTGTGAACGCCTTCCTGGGCACAAATTTAGTCGTAGTGTATAGTTTTGAACGACCTTTAGAAAGTTTATTCGCTTAATTTTTCTGTGTGAGATTTTACTAATAGGAACTTTTAATTACATTAACATAAGCAAATATTCTAGCACTAGTAATACAGTCAATTCTTTTGGTAATTTATATATAGGAAATGGAAAATTTATCTTAGATGGGCAAATACTGTAGCTTCTACGAGTTTCTCTTTATCTAGTCATATAAGTAGAGTAAAAGACTGACATTATTATTATTATTATTATTATTATCATCATTATTATTATTATTATTATTATTATTACTTTCTAAGCTATAACCCTAGTTGGAAAAGCAGAATGCTATAGGACCGAGGGCTCCAACATGGAAAATAGCCCAGTGAGGAAATGAAATAAGGAAACCACAAGAAAAGTAATTCATAATTAAAAATAAAATATTTTAATAACAGTAAAAGTATTAGAATAAATAATTTCTATATAATCTATGAAATCTTTAACAAAACAAGAAGAGAAATAAGATAGAATAGTGTGCCTGAATGTACCCTCAAGTAAGAGAACTCTAACCCAAGACAGAGGAAGGCCATGGCACTACCCAAGACTAGAGAACAATGGTTTGATTTTGGAGTGTTACTAATTGAAGTCGTATAATCATAGGACTATAATCAGTGGTTGCCTTAAATGTTAATTTAAAAGCCCAAAGCTTTGCTTCATCTTAATCCCTTTGTTTCTTATGTCACTCACCCCTTATAGGCCTATAGGGAGACCATCTCTCACTACGACCCAAAGGAACAATGTCGTAGTGTAGTCTGTCTTTAGCAGCTGTTGATTCAATTGGGCATTGAAAGGTTTAAAGACAAGATATATCGACATTGCTCTAGCAAGCAGGACAATGCCCTAGAGACTGACCATGTATACATATGATCAGCACCCAAGCCCCCTCTCCATACAAGCTATGACCAAGGAGGGCCAGTCAGTGGCTGCTGATGTCTCAGCAGGTAGACCTATAGGCTCCCTCAAACACCCCATCCTTAGCTCACAAGGATGGTTAGCTTGCAGCGACCAAAGGAACTAGCAAGCTTAAGGTCACCACATAAGATTGGCTTAGGAATGACCAGATACATAGCTTATGCTTCATGGAACCATATTATTAATATTACTTGCTAAGTTACGACCCCAGTTGGAAAAGCAAGATGATATAAACCCAAGGGGTCCTGACAAGGGAAAATAGCCCAGTGAGGAAATGAAATAAGGACAAACTACAAGTGAAGCAATGAACAACTGATATGAAATATTTCAATAACATTAACATTGATACATTTTTTTTCATACAAACTCTTAAAGAAAAAAAAAAAAAAAAAAAAAACGCTGGTCCTAGACATTGCCAGAACCTCTGTACCATAGTTTTTCACTGTCTTTTGGTAGAGTTCTTTTGCTTGAGGGTAGACTCT
>NW_027169411.1:0-10000 GCF_036898095.1 Palaemon carinicauda
GGCCGGCAGCCGGGTCGGGTACAGCACTAGAACGGATTTTGAGCGAAGCGAAAAATCTATTTTTGGGTGAGATAGCCATGGCGTCCTGATGGAAGGTTCCTTTTGGTAGCTTCCTTGGGTATAAAACTACTAAGATATTCCCAGAGAATTTAACCACAGGTTATCACAGAATTCTAACTTCTGGAGCGAGTATCCCTTTAAGACATTGTATATCAACAGGGGACGCATGTCTAAACGCGCCACATAGCTATCTTCACCCCGAACAGAGTTAATGCTTCGGTGTGTAAGGGTAGAGATTAGCTGGGAGCCGCTCCACAGCCAATCTCACTCGTGGCTACTACTGATACTCGAGACGTAAACAAACGGGCGCCATTGCTCAAATGACGTCACGCCCGTCTTCATCCTGAAGCCAGTTGCTTGCCCAACACCATGATACAGTAGAACAGGGTGGGATCTAAAACTGGACGAAGTAGCAGGGAGGGTCCATCATGACGCCATGGCTATCTCACCCAAAAATAGATTTTTCGCTTCGCTCAAAATCCGTTTTTTGGGCTCAAGCCATGGCGTCCTGATGGAAGAGTACCAGAGAATCAATGTATCGTGGTAGATTTTCCCCTAATAGTAAGTGCCAAGGCATTGACAAACAGCATAGTAATCTTTAATAAAGGACCATAGGGAAGAAGCATCCTGCCCCCCTTGGCAGTGAAGTTCCCATGGGCCATGCCGACGCCAAAGTGGTATTGAAGGGCTATTCATCCTGATAGAAGAACTTGAAGAACTTGGAGATGAAGCCGAATGTTTGGTATTTGTATAGGAACATTCTGAAAATTAGACCAGTGGTGGTTGGGCACTGTGTATTGAGAGTGATGGTTCATCTCCCGGGTAATAAAAGTAAGTATTCGTGTTGGAACCTTACATAATCAGAGTGAATATAAATTAAGAGTTAGCATCTTAATTTCTTCATAACCATAAGGAAAAGGGGGAATAATAAAACTATGACAGGCATGTATTTCATAGTAAGTAGGAGCTGAATGAGACGCACAGGTAATAAAATAGAAATTTTATTTCACAAATGCAGAAATTAAATAATTTACAGCAATAAGTAAAGTTCATTTACAGTAATTATTATGTACATAGTAATAAAGACTTGCTCTTGAATCTGAAAAGGAATTTCAAGTTTATTAGTAGGCACTCGTTCTCGAGGAACGCAAGTCTTTGATTAAAAAACACGTCATGCACAGGGCATGCGGCACTTGTGTGACAACTATGACATTTCACCTGGGATAAGAACAGTTATAAAAGCACTAAGTGTTTTCGACATCACTATGAATCGCTCGAGGGTCAACATAGGCACCCGAAGAGTTAGAGTCCCAAGTAACTCACTGTTCTACGCAGAGTTAGGTGCAGGTTTCATAACACTACTTGCGGCTACCACAAAATGTTTGACTTCGTGCACTTGTTTCGCATAATGTTTAAAGAAAACTCGCGAGGACTTCCAACCCGTGAAGTTTTTAAGGCTTTCAAAGTCCATACTCTGAAAGAAATTCAGAGATGATGCCACTTTTCTAGGATCATGACCAGCGGGTGTACTGTTAGGATCCGCTCTGCGAATGAAGTAGGTGATTTTCGCTCTTAATTGTTTCAGTGACAGGTCGCTGCCCGATGTTTCTCCTTTGAAGAATTGGCCTCCACCAAAGTTTGAAGTTCTGCGAAGATAGACCTTGAGGCTCTCTACTGGACATAGAGAGGCATCCTCCTTCAGGGGGCATATTCTCCAAGGGCCCCATCTTTTGGTGGGTAATTCATTTTTGGCGAGAAACGTCGGATCAGGGGAGAGGGTAACTTCACCTGTATCGGTAAACAGGTTGTGTCCATCCTCTCTTGATAAAGCCACTATTTCGCTGACTCGAGCTCCTGAAGCGAGAGCAAAGAGAAATATAACTTTCTGAGTCAGATCCTTGAGAGGGCATGAATCATTGTCCAAGTTGGAGGCGAAATGGAGCACCTTGTCTAGTGACCAGGAGATCGGTTTCGGTGGGGGTGCTGGGCGTAGGCGAGCACATGCTTTTGGCAGTTTGTTGAAGATGTCGCTGGACAGATCAATTTGGAAAGCATATAGAATTGGTCTGGTCAAGGCCGATTTGCAGGTTGATATCGTATTGGCTGCTAATCCCTGTCCATGAAGGTGAATAAAGAAGGACATGCAGAAATCAATCGTGATTTCTTTAGGATTTTTTGTCTTGACGAAGGAGACCCATTTCCTCCAGGATGATTCATATTGCCGTCTTGTGGATTCGGTCTTGTATTCCTCTAGGAAGTCCAGACTTTTCTTCGAGATCCCAAACCTCTTCTTTGCGGCTAGGGAGAGAAAATCATGAGATGAAGGTCCTTGATTTTCGATGATGAAGCGAAGACAGTCGACTTCTGTACTTGTTGAGAGAGAACTGGGCCCGGGAGAGGGATCAGCTTGGGCTGCAGCTCCAGGACCAGGGGGTACCAGTTGCTCCGAGGCCACTTGGGAGCCACTAGGGCCGCTGTCCCTTTGAAGGTTCTCAGTTTGGAGAGGACTTTCAACAGAAGGTTGGTGGGGGGGAACAGGTAGATCTTGGACCATCTGTTCCAATCCAGTGACATGGCATCCACTGCTTCTGCTTTGGGGTCCTCGTACGGGGCCACATACCGAGGAAGTTGATTGTTGTCGCTCGTTGCAAAGAGATCTATCTGAAGTTCTGGGACTTGGTGAGAGATGAAGGAGAACGATCTTGCGTCTAGAGACCATTCCGACTCTATCGGGTTTGTCCGAGATAGAGCATCCGCTGTCACGTTGCGGAATCCTTGTAGGTGAACTGCAGACAAGTGCCACTTCTTCTTCTCTGCCAGACGGAAGATTGGGAGAAGCACCTGATTTATCTGGGGCGATCTTGAGCCTTGGCGATTGAGACAACGAACTGCCACCGAGTTGTCTAGGGTTAGACGGATGTGGATCGAGGGCGGCGGGGATAACTTCTTTAGGGTTAGAAGGACCGCCATGGCCTCCAAGGTGTTTATGTGGAACGTCTTGAACAGGGGAGACCAGGTGCCTTGAGCCTGTTTTTGGTGGGAGTGACCTCCCCAACCCTCCAGCGAAGCGTCCGTGTGGATGTTGAGTGATGGAGGAGGGTGTTGGAGAGGAATGGACCTTTTCAGGGCCTTTGCTTCTGACCACGGCTTTAGAAGAAGTCGCAGTCTGTTTGGAAGCCGTCTCTTGAGGTCTCTTCGAGCGATGGATGCCGAACGTCTCCAGACTCCCGCGGCATCCTTTTGCTGTGCGCGAAGCACTGGGTTTGTCACTGAGGCGAACTGTAGAGAGCCTAGAACTCGTTCCTGCTGGCGTCTTGAAATGCTTTTGGATTTCAGCAGTCGCTTGACAGACCCTGCTATTTCCTTCCTTTTCTTCTGGGGGATGGAAAGGCGGTGTGACTGAAGGTTCCAGTGGATTCCCAACCACTGGAACTTCTGAGCTGGAGAGAGGCGAGATTTCTTCTCGTTGATCTTGAATCCCAGGTGTTCTAGGAACTGGGTGACTTTGTTGCAAGATTTTACACAATCTTCGGGCGATGGAGCCCAGACTAGCCAGTCGTCGAGGTAGGCCATCACCTGGACGTTTCGGAGGCGGAGCTGTTGTACTATGGCGTCCGCCAGCTTTGTGAAGATCCGAGGGGCCACGTTGAGGCCGAAGGGCATGGCCCGGAAGGCGTAGCTTTTCCTTTGGAGTCGAAATCCTAGGTAGGAGGAAGCATGATGGTTCATTGGAACGTGCCAGTAGGCATCCGCCAGGTCTATGGAGACCGTGTAGGAACCTCGAGGCAGAAGGGTCCTTATCTGTTGAAGAGTCAGCATCTTGAACTTGTCGTTCGCTATGAACTTGTTGAGGGGGGATAAGTCCAGAATGACTCTGAGTCTGTCGGAGTCTTTCTTGGGGACACAAAACAGTCTCCCTTGGAACCTGGTGGACTTTACCTTCCTTATCACCTTCTTGTTCAAGAGATCTAGGACATATTCTTCCAGAAGGGGGGTTGATTGTTGGAAGAATTGCTGGAAGGTTGGGGGTGGTTGAGTCCAACTCCAGCCTAGACCCTTCTTGACGATGCTGTGTGCCCAGGGATCGAAGGTCCAACGATCCTGGAATTGGCGAAGTCTTCCTCCCACCGGAAGCACTTCATTGCTTCTGGTGTCCCGAGGGCTTGCTGCCTCGGCCGCTAGCTCCCTTTCCTCCTCTGCCTCTGGAGGGACGGCGAGAGGCGTCTTTGCTTGCACCTTTGTATGAGCCTCTACCTTTGGGACGAAAGGTAGTTGACTGTTGCTCGAAGGCAGGGGTGAAGACCGGTGACTGTGACAACACCGGTTGGGGGACCAATTGAAAGGTCTGTTGTGGTTGGGCAACCACTTGGGAGGTAGCGGGTCCCGGAAACTGACGTCTTTGTTGACGTTGCTGGGGTTTCTGTTTTTGGGATTTCCTCTTAGGTTGAGGTCCATCGTCCTGAGAGGGTTTCCTTTTCTTGGACATGCCCCACTTGTGGAGAAGGTTCCTATTCTCCGTGGCGGCTCTGTCGGTGATTTCCTTCACGAGGTCAGAGGGAAAGAGGTGTTTACCCCAGATGTTGGAGGAAATCAGCCTCCGGGGTTCGTGTTTCACGGTAGCACCTGCAAACACGAATTCACGACAGGCTCTCCGAGCCTTTATGAAGTGGTACAAGTCCTTCATCACGGTTATCAGGTGGGATTTGGAGAGTACCATGTAATGGTCTGGTACTCTGGTGTCACAGGCCATGATTTCAAGTTGGACTTGATGAGATAAGGATGCTGCGAGCCTCTCCTTCGTATCTTGTTCCCGACGAAGGAGGTGATCGTTGAGCTTAGGGAGGTCTTCATTAAACTGACGTCCGGCGACGTCAGGATCCAGCTTTCCCACGACGAAAGTATGCTGGACATCCTTCCAGTTTCGAGCGTCAGGGGGAGTTACTATAGAGAAGGGTCTGCACTCCTCCAGTGCAGGGCAGGCTTTCCCTTCTTCCGCAGCTTTAAGGCACGCAGCTAAGGCCTTTTCCAGGAATGGAAGAATCGCACTTTCAGGTGCGACATAAGTAGGGTGCTTCTTGCTCAGGGCCGGAAGCTTAGAGCAGGTAAAGCCCCTACTCTTGAATGTGTTGGCTAGCATAGCCTGGGCCTTTGCGAGATCGAACGCTATCTCTTCCTTCGGTTCGGTCTCTTCCTTCGAGGCAGGTTCAGAGCGCAGACGGACGTAACAGTCCGGGTAGGCCTCAAAGTTTGGGAAGAACTCCACGTCTTCCAAGGGGACCGTGCCGATCTTATCGCTGACAAAGATCCTGCCGGTCGCGATCACCATATGCTCAGCATATCTCCACGGGTTGACATGTGAGCAAGCGGGGAGATCCTTAACCGAAATCCTCTTCGGTTCTCTGGATCCTATCATGGACCTGATGGACTCCTGATTCTCCTTCAACCTGTCGTCCATGACGGCTCTAATCAGTCGGATCAATTCTTGAGTGGAAGAAGAGGGATCCGGGGTCGAGGAGGTAGACAGAATAGACACTTCCGTCGGTGTAGGAGTAGGAGGGGGGATGGACGGAGGAGCGACCTCTTGCTCCGACTCGGCGTATTCCACCTTGTCTTCGTCATCTTCGGCTCCTTGAGCCATAAGCGTCTTCTCGGTGTCTTCCGAGACATCCGACATCTGTTCGTCATCTCCGGAATCCAGGCGACACTCGTGCATGGACTGAGCCATGACAACATCAGGTTCCACTGTAAGTTGGACAATGGGAATCACGTCTTTGGGTACCACTGAATCAGGGGAGGCCTTAGGGAACAGGAGTGACCTCAATTCTTCTGTGGCCAGGTAAGGGCCGGTGGCATTTTTCTGGAAGCCACGCACCCACTTGCGTAGCTTTTCACGAGAAATGTCTCTGACCTCCGCTGAGGGAGGGTTATGGAAGGCGTCAGTCATGTGAGCCTGGCATACCGTACAGTTCAGTGGATTCCAAAACTTCAGATCCCCTTTCTTGTCGGCACAAGGGGCGTGAGTCCTGCAAGCCGTATGCCCGTAAAACTGCGGGCGTTTCACAGCGCAGAAGGCGAAGTCACACTTCATCTGCTCCTCCTGTGGAAGAAAGAGAAAATGAGTATGGGGGAGTCATAAGAATGGCTCTTAAACTAAGTTAATATTAATCATTAATTTTAACTTAAAGAAGGGTGTGATGCATAGAGATTGAAATAGTAAAGAGAACATACTCCATGCATCTCGGCTGGTTACCGTAAGCTTTATCCTTGGATAATCCGAGACCGAAGGCACCGGATAGTATTCCTTAGCGTTCCATAAGGCAATTGAATTCCGTGGAAAAACCAAGGGTAAGATTGGGACCGAGATCATTCGGTCCCAAACTAGGGGCTAGAGGGCCTCCTTTTAAGGTAACTGCTTCCGGCAACCAGCCGTGCAAAGATGCACGCAGCATGCTGGAATTAGAAGAGTGCAAAGAGACAGCATGATCCCTAACAGAACAGTACCAAGGTATTGATCCTAATAGTGGAAACAGTTCATCTGTTTGCGGTATAGGGCTATTAGTATCATATGATAGCTAGAAGAAGGGGGTGCAAGTATTCTTGACGCCTCCGGGGGTTTCCGGCAAGCCGCCGGCATGCCGGAGGTCGCTCCGACAGAGTTTCTGGCATCAAGACAGACAATATGTAAGTCAAGAGTATACCAGGGTGGCGGCCGCCGGTACAACGGCGGCACGCCGGCAGGGGAGCGGCGGCTCCGGCAGTCGGAGGATGCCGGTTGGTGACTGGGACAATGTATAGCGGAACCGGGTTGCCGGCAATAGATGCCGGCAGTCCGGCGGCCGACCGGCGAGCGGACGACAAGCTAGGAGGGAGGAGAGCCGCCGGTAGGAGCCGGCGGCAGTCGGCAGTCCCCCGGCACACAGGGGGCTGTCGGCAAGGGTAGGGAGAGTCACCAAGGTAGGAGGCGGGTATCGCCGACGGTGGAGGCGGCAAGAGACCGGCACGCGGATAGGGAGAGAGACAGGGGGGGGGGAGGGATGCAGGAAGTTCATTCATGGACTCCGGACATCCCCCCCCTGAGAGGGTGTACCCATGATAGAGACAGGCTCTATCATCCAGGAGCAGGGGTCACAGAGGACCGGGAGCTAGGTAGCCCAAGGGAGGGCTAGGGGACACCCAAAGAGGGGGAGCCCCCCATATGCAGAACACATCTAGAGACTAACCCCATAGGACACTATGAAGGGTATATGTACCAGAGCGGACTGCACAGGGAAGCTCGGGTAGCCCTACTACTCCACCCTAAGGAGGAGTTGTAGGACAGGGGACAGGTGGGTATAGACTAACCTAAGCATAGGCTAGGCTATACAAGAGATAGGTGGGGAGGGGAGTAGAGAGAAGTCTTCCAAGGAAGGGTTTCTGTACCAGAGCGGCCACTAGGGAAAGGGAGGACACTCCCTAACCTAAGATAAGGCAGATCGGCTGAAACGGTGCATGGGTACAGTTTCAGCAGGGAACAGAGAAACCTTCCTAACCTAACCTAGAGCAGGGCTAAAAGTCCTGAACTAGGGAAGGTAGAAGACATATCGCTATCGCAGGATAGTCATAGACTAATCCTAGCCATAGAGGTAGGGCTAGCCTAACCTCACTCTCGGACGCAACCCTAAGGGGGGGGTCATTCCCATAGGGAGGACTGAGAGGCGATAAATACTCCATTAGACACTTGATCCCTTTACTCAGAAAGGGAATCAAGGCTAATTAGAGGGAATGCCGAGGCAGGGGATGAAGGAAGCATATAGGGATCCTACAAGTAGGTTAGGTTAGAAAGAGACACTAACTAACCTATCCCCTATATGGTCCCTGAAGGCGAAAGAACATTGCATCACGGTCGAAAGTATTGTAAAATAATGCCCCTATCTTCATAACTTAGTCTAGGATCACTAATAAAATCATGCATGAACACTTATGTACAGGCGCTCTGGCCTGGGGGCTATAGAAGCCGACTGGTATGAGGTCAATCGATGACCGATAAAAAGCGTCGAAGCACGATATAAAAGTTCCTAGCTATGAAGACTAAATAAACTAATGTATTCGATTAGTAAATAAGGCCGGAAGCGTTGTTGTGGCTAACTAAATAAGGCATGCATAACAACAACGACGCCATAAAATGGCGGGTCCGGTAGAGGCACAGCTCTGCCACAAAACAGCAATTATCTCGAAAAGTAATATTTACTTTACGGCCAGAGCTTAACTAAACAATACTGGAACCTTGTACTCAACTTTCCAGAAGATGGTGAGGCTGAAGGTAGCGACATAACGTAGATGCAAATCGATAAAAGGAGCACAGGGAAAATCCGTCTAAGTAGGGCAGCTACTAAACAAAGGATGAAGACGGGCGTGACGTCATTTGAGCAATGGCGCCCGTTTGTTTACGTCTCGAGTATCAGTAGTAGCCACGAGTGAGATTGGCTGTGGAGCGGCTCCCAGCTATTCTCTACCCTTACACACCGAAGCATTAACTCTGTTCGGGGTGAAGATAGCTATGTGGCGCGTTTAGACATGCGTCCCCTGTTGATATACGATGTCTTAAAGGGAAACCTTTGGGATACTCGCTCCAGAAGTTAGAATTCTGTGATAACCTGTGGTTAAATTCTCTGGGAATATCTTAGTAGTTTTAAACCCAAGGAAGCTACCAAAAGGAACCTTCCATCAGGACGCCATGGCTTGAGCCCAAAAAAGAAAGATAGAATGGATGCCGGGATAAGAGTGTACACTACCTCCAAGCCCGGCAATCCGAAAGAGTGCATATAAGGAAGGGGAGAATCTAATTCAGGCTTCCTGACCAATGCCGTCTGGCTCTACAGGCAGGCATGGATGAGGGACCAAGGGAGGTCCGGGCAGCACTCAAAATATAAGACCCTTGCCGGCCGGCAGCTCTGCCGGCCGGCAAGGGGCTGAGTCAATTCCACATCCTAACCTATACTAGGTCCAGATGTAGAACGACGTACAGTACTGTAATGGCTAGGCCATTACGGAGATAGAGGGGGAAGGGACAAGAGGGTCCTACCAACCTTGTTTTAGTGACGGATCACCCGCAGCCAAGAAACTTATCTTAGCCTAAGGGAGATCTAAGGGGGGAGGCCAGCAATACTTGCCAGCTCCCAGAGCACCAAAGCAAGGAAGGTGTTGCTACTCCCAGGGAAAGAAACTTATCCTCCCCCGAGGACGGCAACAAGGACTAGTCTGGTAGATCACAAAAGAAGGAATCATATCCACAGAAACCTTCGGTAGTGACCTAAGGAGGCTAAGCCACCTTTGTCTGTCAGGCCAGCGAGGGAGACTACCCCAAGCCAGACAAACACAGACTCAGACTAAAAAAACTCTGTTGTTCTGTCCCTCTTTGAACCAGACTTACTGGAACAGGAAGGTACAGTAACACCCCAGTATAGTTTCATCGAAAATTAATTCGGAAAAAACCACTTAGGGATAAGCCCAAGGCTTAAACAGAGGGAAAAGTATTGCATACCTTCTCCGAAGAAAAGAAAGCAACCAGGGAGTATGAGAAAGTATACTAAGGCTCCATAAGCAACTTAGCCTAGGCACCAAGAGAATCGATTACCTAAATCACCGAAACTCACTCGTATACTATCTTGGAAATATTCCACACAATCTTAAATGTATAAAACATAGCCTAAAGCTTCAATAAAATTTTTATTACACTCGGAAAAACGAAAATCATGCATGAAGTACTAGGACCAAACGACTAGGCTACATGGCCTAGCGTAGGCCAGAATGGCGAATACTTCGCCAAAAAAAAAATACTAAGCACGAAAGGAAATCCTATGTAATGCTAAATAGCTAAAATTTATTAAAGCAAAACAACCGGGAATGTCGCTCTGACTAACTAAACTTATACCTAGCGAGCGACAGCGTCCATGACGCCTCC
>NW_027169411.1:27500-35000 GCF_036898095.1 Palaemon carinicauda
GAAGGATGCATATTTAATTATGTCTTCTCTAAGATTGTTTTGTCTGGGTCAGTGTGCTGCTGGCCTACTTCATTATTAACCTTTTTCATGAATTTTCAAAATAAATACATTTCTTTTGGCTCATAATTATATAAGAAAAGTTCAAAGGGTCTTTGAAAAAAGAAAACAGGATCTTTAATGAAGCATGAGAACTGCAATATTTTCTAGTGAATACTGCAGGCAAAATGTCTTGCTTGCTTTGTGATACTACAATTGTAACGCAAAAAATTCAATGCACATCAACAATATGCTCTTCATAAAGACAATAAATATGACAAATTAGAGGGTGACTCTCGAAAGATAGCACTGGGGAAACTGAAAGATGGAAAACAGAAGAACATTTTTTTTCCAGTCTATGTTACATCAAGGGAATGCCACGATAGAAGCAAGCTATAAAGTTGCATATTTGCTTGGGAAAAAGTAAGCCATTCAGTGATGCAGAACTCATAAAGGACTGTAATTTAGAAGTGGTAGGGTTTATAGATCCCGATAAAGTTCATAAGTATAAAGAGGTGCCTCTTTCAAGAAGGACTAACACATAGCGACGGCATGAATTGGCCTGTAATGTGACAGAGCAATTGGAAAATGCTATAGTAAAAGAGAATATATATTACACAATAGCTTTGGATGAATCAACACATTCCACTGATTCAGCACAAGTATTGTATTTTATTCGTGCCATAACAGATGATTTTCAATTATATGAGAATTGCTTGCTTTAGGCACCCTTAAAGGAAGGACACGGGGGATAGATATTTCTAACAACTTCAAAGAGCAGTGTCACAAAATAGGATTAAATTTTATTAATTTGGTAAGTGTGTGCACGGATGGTGCTTCTGCTATGATGGCTAAAAATTAAGGATTTATTGGGCATCTTAAGAAAGAAATCCAAGAACCTAATGCACTGATTTCTTTTCATTGTATTTTACACCAGCAAAATCTCTGTGCAAAATCTGTAACTTTAAATGACACTGCAAAATTTTATAAGCATTATTAGATATATTCGAGGGAATGCCTCAAAGCATCGTCAATTTCGAAGCATGCTGATGATGGATGACGAAGTGATTAGTACAGATTTGCCATAGCACTCAAAAGCACGCTGGTTGTCGCAAGGGAAAGTATTGGTCAAAATTTTGTCTTTACGAAGGCAAATTATTGACTTTTTTTAAAGAAAACAACAAGTTTTGTCATTTATCAGATCCAAATTTTTACGGAGATGTTGCCTTTTTATGTGATGTGATGTCAAAACAAAATGAGTTAAACATTTCACTGCAAGGCAAAAATAAATGTATATATGATATGAGGCAAAAATTTCAGGCATTTAGAAAGAAACTGTTGCATTTCAAAACCCTTTTGACTCAATCAAAACTTTCAGAAAAACACTTTCCCCAGCTTAAGAAAGTAATGAGTGAAACTGAGGATATCTATGGACATTTTAAAGAATATGAGTCTGTTTTAGACACACTGATAGAAGAATACAATAAAAGATTCTATGATTTTGAAAAGCATATCATCACACTGAAACTTGCTTTTCAACCTCACTTAGTTGATGTATCAGACGCTCTTGAAGAGTTACAAATGGAGCTTATTAAAATGTCTGAAGAAAATATCCTGAAGTCTCTGTTTGACAAGAGAGAAAATCCTGTCGAAATTTGGAAAAACGTGATTGAATATCCTCGTCTTCGTGAATAAGCACGACGATTGATTTCCTGTTTTTCTTCAACATAATATCGTGAATCCACATTTTCGTACTTGGCACAAATCAAGAATTCACTGAGAACTCAGTTAACAGACGACCATTTGAGGACCAATTGAGACTAAGAACCACTATGATAGAGCCTGATATCAAAATGCTTTCTCAAAAGAAGCAAACCCAAAGAAGTCATTAATATTTATAAAAAACAAAAAGACCAAAAAAAAAAAAAACTGGAGCAGATGATATATATATATATAACTATTGTGCCAGTGTTCAAGGATTGGCATCACCCAACCAAAAGAAAAGGGTAAATAAATCTTCTCTTATAAACAAAATTGCGAGGTGGCCTAGTAATAAAAAAAATAAGAAATAAAAACAGGAGATACGTATCTAATAATACAGGTCTCGGAGGACCCTCCCCTGCTAAAAAAAAAAAAAAAAATAAATAAAAAAAAAATTAAAAAATAAGAGGGAGGACCTTTCTTTTCTTCGCTCATACCACTATGGCGAGGGGCTCAGCCAAGTTTGGTTGATACTGTTTTGGTACCACAGCCCACCCTCCACCACAAATGAAGCTTCATATGCTGAATTCCCCAATACCACTACCTCAACCGTCACCAAGGCAATCGGAGGAAGAAGAAGAGCCTATAAAAAAGGCGTTTTTAAAAATGTAAATAAGATAAAGTGAATATAGTTTATAACAGAAAACTAGGCTTCAAGGAACCACTCACCGCCCAAAAAATTATTAATTTCAAGCCCCTCGTATTTCCTTTGCCCTTAAAGAGAACCTTTGAGTGAGAGGTTTGTAAATAGTGTTCGCACGGGAAACAGCCAGTGTAGAAGGAGAAGGCAGATGCGAAGTGCTTCGACAGTCGAAAGCAAACAAGCGTTTAGAATCGTTTTGTGGAATAAGGCTCGAGAAAGGATGCTGCAAATGAAGTGGTTTTGGGTTTAAATATTATTCGTTGGTTGGAAATATGAGCGATAAAATTCCATGTTTTCATTATTAGATGGCATTTGGACGTGCACTTTGTGATTTGTAAGTATTTTCTTTTTATTACACGTACTCACGTACATACATAAGGCCTACATAACTTTAAATAATGCTATACAACAAATTATATGGCTTCATTCAAATACGTGATCAAGATGATATCTAGTCTAATTATATATATATATATATATATATATATATATATATATATATATATATATATATATATATATATATATATATATATATATATATATATGAGTGTGTGTGTGTGTGTGTGTCTATGTGTGTGTCGTCTTTAGTCCACTAATGGACAAAGGATTCGGACATGTCATTTCGAGTCTGGGGTTTGGCCAGTTTTCATCAATACAGAGGCCGGTACGGTTTGGTGATGGTGGGAGATTTTCATCTGATTGCTGACTAGTACAGCGTTGCTGATCATAGAGATACGCTAAATATCTCACCACATTAAGTTATCACAGCTAAGAAAAGGATATACTGTATAAGCTACATATAGTTTATATACATATATATATATATATATATATATATATATATATATATATATATATATATATATATATATATACATATATATATATATATATATATATATATATATATATATATATATATATGTATATATATACATATATATATATATATATATATATATATATATATATATATATATATATATATATATGAGTAAACATGGAAAATCTAAGATGGAGAAATATGGAAAATAACGAAGAGGTGGTTTTAAAGCTGATTGGGACTTGACAGAGGGTTTCTTCTTCGGATGCAATGTCAGTTCACACGTTATATTAATTAAAGGTATCACTTGAAGTAATTCATCTTGAAAATATGCACTATGGTGGTATTAATGCAACAGGTTGGCTGATTAATATGCGAAAGAATATATAACATTAAAACGAAATATCACTTTGTCTTTATAAAAGTCAGATGGATTGTGGAGCTCAGAAGGTTTTATTGCATAGGAATAAGAATGTAATAGGGCAGACAATGTACCACTTGGTTGGAATTATGTGTAATATGTAGAGGAATTTAGGTATTGTGATTATTGCTATATATAAATGTCTTTTAACTACTATCGTGATCTGAAATAGGGAAAAGATCAGTCTGGTATGTGCAGCTTTTTCATTCTAGTTGACCCTCAAGAAAGAACAGCCTAGACTCTGCAATTTTTTTTATACAACTTAACAACAGAGAAAGATCAGTATGGTGTCTGCACCTTTTTTCATTCAAGTCGAGCATAGAAAAAAATAATTCTGCTGTCTTCAGCTTTTTCTTTCCAGCTGAGCCCTGAGAGAGATCAGACTGGTCTCTGCAGCTTTCTCATTCAAGTTGACGACACATAAAGATTAGTCTGGTGTCTGCAGCTTTCTCATTCAAGTTGACAATGGAAAAAGATCAGTCTAGTGTCTGCAACTTTTCCATTCAAGTTGACTACAGAGGAAAAGCAATCCGGTTATTTAAAGATTTTTCGTTCAACTTGACCTCATAGAAAGATGTTTGGTATTTGTATATTTTTAATTAAAGTTGGCCATACATGAAGATCAGTCTGGTGTCTGCTGCTTTCTCACTCAAGTTGACCAAACGGAAGGATCAGACTGGTGTCTGCAGCTTTTTTCATTCAAGTAGACCATAGAGAAAGATCAGTCTGGTGTCCGCAGCTTTCTCATTGAAGTTGACCACAGAGAAAGATCAGTCTGATGTCTGTAGCTTTATCATTACAGATTGCCACAGAAAAAGATCAGTCCAGTGTTGGCAGCTTTTTTATTCGAGTTAACCATAGAGAAAGATCAGTCTGGTGTATGCAGCTTTTTCATTCAAATTGGCCGCAGAAAAGGTTAGTCTGGTCTCTACAGCTATCTAATCCAAGTTGACAACAGAAAAGATATGTCTGGTGTGTGCAGCTTTCTCCTTCAAGTTGAGCATGGAGAAAGATCAATCTGTTGTGTGCATCTTTCTAATTCAAGTTGACCAGAGAAAAAGATAATTATGATGTCTATAGTTTTTTTTTCCATTCAAGTTCAAGTTAGGGAGATATCGATCAGGTTTCTGCAGTTTTCTCATTGAAGATGACCTCAGAAAAAGATATGTCTGGTGTATGCAGCTTTCTCATTCAAGCTGATCATAGAGAAAAATCACAATGATGTCTGCAGCTTTCTCAATCAAGTTGACTACAGACAAAGATCAGTCAGATGTCTGCAGATTTTTCATTATAGTTGACCCTAGAGAAAGATCAGTCTGGTGTCTCTAGCTTTTTCATTACAGATAGGCACAGACAAAGATCAGTCCGGTATCTGCAGCTTTTTTATTCAAGCTAACCATAGAGAAAGATCAATCTGGTGTCTGCAGATTTTTTATTATAGTTGACCCTAGAGAAAGATCAGCCTGGTGTCAGCAGCTTTTTCATTCAAATTGACAATACAGAAAGATCATTCTGATGTCTACAGCTTTTTCATTCAAGATGATAACAGAGAAAGATCAGTCTGGTGTCTACAGCTTTCTCAATCAAGTTGACCACAAAAAAAATATCAGTTTGGTATCTGCAGATTTTTCATTCAAGTTTTCCATAGAGATAGATCAGTATGGTTTTTGCAGGTTTCTCATTCATTTTGATCCAAGAGAAAGATCATCTAATGTCTTACCTTTCTCATTCAAGTTGACTGCAGAGAAAGATCAGTCTGCTGTCTGCTGGTTTCTCATTCAAGATGACCACAGAGAAAGATCAGTCAGGTGTCTGCAGCTTTCTAATTCAAGATGACCACTGAGAAAGATCAGACTAGTGTCTACAAGTTTTCCATAAAAGTTGACATTAGAAAAAGATCAGTCTGGTGTCTGCAGCTTTCTCATTCAAGTTGATCACAGAGAAATATCACTCTGGTGTGTGGAGCTTTTTCAATGAAGTTTAGCCTAGAGAAAGATCAGTATGGAATCTGCAGCTTTTTTATTCGAGTTGATTAAATAGAAAGAGCAGTCTGGTGTTTGCAGGTTCTTTCATCAAATTGACCCTAGAGAATGATCAGTCTGGTGTCTAAAGCTTTCATATTCAAGATCTCCACAGAGAAAGTTCAGACTAGTGTCGGCCTTTTTCCTCATTCCTGTTGACCATAAATAAAGTTAAGTCTACTATCTGCAGCCTTTTCATTCAAGATGACCTGAGAGAAAGATCTGTCTGGTGTATGCAGCTTTTTCATTCAAGTTAACCATAGAGAAAGATCAGCCAGGTATCTGCAGCTGTCTCATTCCAGTTGACCACAGAGAAAGATCAGTCTAGTGTATGCAGCTTTTTCATTCAAGTTGACCATAGAGAAAGATCAGTCAGGTATCTGCAGCTTTCTCATTTCAGTTGGCCACAGAGAAAGATCTGTCTGGTGTATGCAGCTTTTTCATTCAAGTTGACCATAGAGAAAGATCAGTCAGGTATCTGCAGCTTTCTCATTTCAGTTGGCCACAGAGAAAGATCTGTCTGGTGTATGCAGCTTTTTCATTCAAGTTAACCATAGAGAAATATCAGCCAGGTATCTGCAGCTGTCTCATTCCAGTTGACCACAGAGAAAGATCAGTCTAGTGTATGCAGCTTTTTCATTCAAGTTGACCATTGAGAAAGATCAGTCAGGTATCTGCAGCTGTCTCATTCCAGTTGACCACAGAGAAAGATCAGTCTGGTGTCTGCAGCATTCTCATTTAAATTGATCACAAACAAAGATCGCTCTGGTGTCTGCAGCTTTTAATTTTAAGTTGACTATAGAGAAAGATCATGCTAGAGTCAGCAGCTTTCCTATTCAAGTTGACCACAGAGAAAGATCACTCTGGTGTCTGCAGATTTCTCATTCAAGATGATCACTGAGAAATATCAGTGTGGTGTCTGCAGCCTTTTTAGCTAAGTTGACTAGAGAGAATGAACAGTCTGGTATCTGTAGCTTTTTTAATGAAGTTTAGCCTAGAGAAAGATCAGTCTGGGGTATGCAGCTTTCTCATTTAATTTGACAACAAAGAAAGGTCAGTCTGGTGTTTGCAGCTTTCTCATTCAATTTTACCACGAAGAAAGATAAGTCTGGTTTGTGCAGCTTTTACCTTCAGGTTCACCAAAGTTAAGATCAGTCTCGTGTCTGCAGCTTTCTCAGTCAAGTTCACCCTAAAGAAAGATCGTCTGGTGCCTGTAGCTTTTCATTCAAGATGACCACAGAGAAAGATTAGTCTGGTGTCTGCAGCTGTTTCCTTCAAGTTAACCATAGAGAAATGTTAGTTTGCTGACTACAGCTATCTCATTCAAGTTGATTACAGGTAAAGACCAGTCTGGTGTATGCAGAGTTTTCATTCAAGCTGACGCTGGAGAAAGATCTGTCTGGTGTCTGCAGTTTTTTCATTCAAGATGACAAGAGAAAGGTCCGTCTGGTGTCTGCAGTTTTTCGATTCAAGTTGATTATAGAGAAATATCAGTCTGGTGTCTGCAGATTTCTCATTCAAGATGACCACTGAGAAAGATCAGGCTGATGTCCAACACTTTTTCATTTAAGTTGACACAGAGAAAAATTAGTGGGTGGACTGCCGGTTTTATTCAATTTAACCCTAAAAAAATAGGTCTGGTATCTGCAGCTTTTTCATTCAGAATCACCACAGAGAAAGATCACTCTGATGTCTGCAGCTTTCTTAGCTAAGTTGACTCCAGAGAATGAACAGTCTGGTATCTGTAGCTTTTTCAATGGTGTTTACCCTAATGAAAGATCAGTCTGGGGTC
>NW_027169412.1:5000-12500 GCF_036898095.1 Palaemon carinicauda
ATTTATATATATATACAGTATACATATATGTATATATATATATAAGTGTATATATATATATATATATATATATATATATATATATATATATATATATATATATATATATATATATATATATATATGAATTTATACATATATGCAGTATATATATATATATATATATATATATATATATATATATATATAAATAAATATTATATATATATATATATATATATATATATATATATATATATATATATATATATATATATATATATAAATATATATATATACATATATATATATATATATATATATATATATATATATATATATATATATATATATATATATATATATATATATATATATATACATTTATATGTATATATAAATATGTATATATATATACATATATATATATATATATATATATATATATATATATATATATATTTATACATATTTATATATATATATATATATATATATATATATATATATATATATATATATATATATATATTTATATATATATATATATGTGTGTGTGTGTATCTGTGTGTAAATATATATATATATATATATATATATATATATATATATATATATATATATATATATATATATATATATATATATATATATATATATATATATATATATATATATATATATATATTTTTATATATATATATATATATATATATATATATATATATATATATATATATATATATATATATATGTGTGTGTGTGTGTGTGTGGGTGTAAATATATACATACTATATATATATATATAACGGATTTTGAGCGAAGCGAAAAATCTATTTTTGGGTGAGATGGCCATGTCGTCCTGATGGAAGTTCTTATAGGGTAGCTTCCTAGGGTATATTACAACTACGGCGATATTCCCAGAGAATTTACCTTAAGGTACCAGAATTCTAATTCCTGGAGCGAGTATCCCTCGTGAAAAGGGATATCGCGACATATCAGAGGACGTATTCTAGACACGCCACATGGCAATCTACATCCTGGACAGAGATTTCGTCTCGTAGGAGGTGATTGGCGAGATACAAATTCGGGAAAGAAAAAGGGGAGCCGCTCCCAAGGCTTCCCTATCCTCCAATTCGTATGCGTGCCTGGCGCCAATCCTGGCGCCATCTGTATTCCTTGTAGCGTACACGAGGTGCTACAGATACTATATGTAGGGAGGGGTCCTACAGCCCTTTCTTAGAAAGGCATGGGCGGGTCCATCAGGACGACATGGCCATCTCACCCAAAAATAGATTTTTCGCTTCGCTCAAAATCCGTTTTTTGGGCTCAAGCCATGTCGTCCTGATGGAAGTGTACCAGAGCATTACTGTATCTGTGGATTCTCAGAACGTGCCGTACTCCCCGGAGGTAATTTTTTCCCGGTCGACTAGACCTAGACCCCTAAGATTTTACCGTTATACATATTTTCAACTAACTATAAACTATGTTAGAGCTTCCTGCCCCCTACAGGGAAGAGTCCTACTAGACTCTGGAAAAGTCTCGAAGAGTACATATACCTATGTATGAATACCAGGCAAGCTAATATAGTGGTCTCGCCCTATATTAAGTAAAGCATAGTTTGTAAAGAACCACTGCGTCAATATGAAATATCGACCAGTTCTCCGCACAATACTTGTATTGGACAAAGGTTTTATATCCGCATAGGAGGAAAACCTATGCAACATAGCTTGCATAAAGGAACAATTCTATTAGAATTATCCCAGATAAGGTACATAGAATGAATGCTCAATTATACCAATAAATTGACACAGGTGAAGGAGACACAAGGTTCTCAAGAACCAGATTATTGACAGGCAATAAATAGACAGGTTAACCACAATTATATATATATATATATACATAAGAAGAGGATAACCCAAAACTTTAAGCATAAGTATGATAGTAAACAGAGCTTGTTTGTCTGAAAGAAAAAACATTAGATGCCACTTTTAAGATACCGAGGTATCAAAGTCATAAAAGCCTGTATTACAAATCAATGACATTAGCGTTAGAAACGCTCGGCACACATGTCTGCACTTATGCTAGGTTCACCTTCGGATATGGAACAGTCTGGATGGGCAACACAGTGCCCTCACTTAGTTTGTAGTACAGTATGTAATTACACACTCACCCTGGAATTAATCGTCCCAATTAAGACCACTGTTCCTCGCAGAGTTAAACAGTAGGGTTAACACCGCGACCCACTGCTACCACAGATCTCTTTTAGTTCCTCTACTTGCTTCGCATAGTGGCGAAAGAACACTCTGGAAGACTTCCAGCCAGTGTATGAACGGAGATGTTCAAAATCCATACAATTAAAGAAATTTAAGGATGAGGCAACTTTCCTCGGATCGTGACCTGCGGGTGTATTGTCAGGATCCGCTGTGCGAATAAAATATGTGATTTTCGCTCTGAGTTGATTCAGAGATAAATTTGAGCCTGACGTTTCTCCCCTGAATAGTTGACCACCCTTGAAGTCTGAAGTTCTATGAAGATAGACCTTTAGGCATTTTACTGGACATAGAGATGCATCTTCTTTCAGAGGGCAGATTCTCCAGGGACCCCACCTGTTGGTGGGTAACTCATTCTTGGCGAGAAACGTAGGATCCGGAAACAGGTTCAGTTCTCCCCCATCCAGGAACTGAACACGACCTGCCTCTCTCGAGAGGCTACAATCTCACTAACCCTGGCCCCGGACGCGAGTGCAAAATAGGAAAATAACTTTTTGTGTCAAATCCTTTAACGCACACTCTTCATTGCTCAACAGAGAAGCGAAATGAAGAACTTGTCTAAAGACCATGAAATGGGCTTTGGAGGTGCTGAAGGTCTGAGCCTAGCACAGGCTTTCGGGACTTTATTAAAGATCTCGTTACCTAGGTCGACCTGGAAGGCATATAGAATGGGTCTTGTCAAAGCAGACTTACACGCTGAAATCGTGTTCGCTGCCAATCCTTGACCATGGAGGTGGAGAAGAAAGATAAGCAGAAGTCTGTCAAGATCTCCTGCGGATTCTTCGCCTTGACAAAAGGCCACCCATTTTCTCCAAGAGGACTCATATTGCCTTCTAGTAGATTTGCACTTATATTCCTCAAGGAAGTCTATACTGGCTTTCGAAATCCCGAAACGCTTTCTCACTGCTAGGGAGAGAAAATCATGAGCTGCAGGGTCCGGGTTTTCTGTAATGAAGCGCAGACAGTTGACTTCTGGACTCGCTGGGTCAGAACTGGATCTGGTAGTGGTACAAACTTCAGCTACAGTTCCAATGCCAGGAGGAACCACACGCTGTTCGGCCACTTGTGGGCCACTATTGCCGCTACCCCTTGAAGGATCTCAGTTTGTTGAGGACCCTCAACAGAAGGTTGTGAGGAGGGAACAGATAAATCTTGGATCATCTGTTCCAGTCGAGGGACATCGCGTCCACTGCTTCCGCTAAGGGGTCCTCGTACGGGGCACGTACAGGGGCAACTTCTTGTAGTCTTTCGTCGCAAAGAGGTCTATCTGCAGTTCTGGGACTGATTCAGAATGAAGGAGAATGATCCTGCGTCTAAGGACCATTCCGACTCTATCGGTGTGAACCTGGATAGAGCGTCCGCTGTCACATTGCGGACTCCTTGAAGGTGAACTGCCGACAGGTACCACTTCTTCTTTTCCGCTAATCGGAAGACGGCCAACATCACCTGGTTGAGAGGTGGTGACCTCGATCCTTGTCGATTCAAGTATCTCACAACTACCTCGCTGTCTATCACCAACCTTATGTGGATCGAGTGACGCGGGGAGACTTTCTTTAAGGTAAGGAGCACTGCCCTAGCTTCTAGAAAGTTTTATGTGAAAGGTCTTGAATAGCTTGGACCAAGTCCCCTGGACTTTTTTCCGATGAGAGTGACCTCCCCATCCCTCCTTCGAGGCGTCTGAGTGATTCGTCACCTACGGGGGAGGTGGCTGAAGAAGAACCGACTTCTTTAGATGTCTGGCTTGGGACCAAGGCCTGAGAAGAGTACTTAGCCGAAGCGGCTGGTCTTCTCAGATCTCTTCGCGCGTTTGATGCATAACTTCTCCAAACTCCGATTGCATCCTTTAGCTGTGCTCTTAGCACTGGGTCTGTCCCCGAAGCAAACTGGAGAGAGTGCAGTACCCTCTCCTGCTTGTGTCTTGATATCCTTTCGGAATCTAGAAGTCTCTTGACAGAACCCGCTATCTCCTTCCTTTTCTTCGCCGGGGTGGAGAAACGGTGTGACAAAAGGTCCCAGTGGATTCCCAGCCACTGGAACTTTTGAGATGGAGAAAGTCGAGACTTTTTCTGTTGATCTTGAAGCCTAGGTACTCTAGGAACTGGATCACTTGACTGGAAGCTTGCAAGCATTCTGTCTCGGATGCTGCCCACACCAACCAGTCGTCCAGGTAGGCTACTACCTGAATTCCCTTTAGGCGTAATTGTTTGAGAGCTACGCTCGCAAGCTTCGTAAAAATCCTTGGGGTTATGTTTAGCCCGAATGGCATGGCTCCGAAGGCGTATAGTCTTCGTTGTAGCCTGAACCCTAGGTAGGGGGAAAGTCGATGGCTAATTGGAATGTGCCAATAGGCGTCTGACAAGTCTATAGAGACGGAATATGCCCTCTTGGGCAGTAAGGTCCTTATGTGTTGCAGTGTTAGCATTTTGAATTTGCAATTCACTATGAACTTGTTGAGTGGCGACAAGTCCAGAATGACTCTGAGCTTTTCCGAGTCTTTCTTAGGAACACAAAACAGCCTCCCTTAGAAATTGATGGGCTTCACCCTTCGGATCACCTTTTTTCTCCAACAGTTCTTGAACGTACTCCTCCATAACGGGGGTGGAGTGTTGGAAAAACCGAAGGCACGGGGGTGGAGTGCTGTACCAGCTCCCGCCCAGTCCATTCTCGAGTAGGCTGTGGGCCCAGGGATCGAAGGTCCACCGATCCTGAAATTTCAGAAGTCTCCCTCCTACCGGTATCACCTCACTTGGACTGCCGTCCTGAGGTCTTGCCTTCCTGACCACGACCACCCCTGAATCCCCTTCCCCTTGAGGGGCGTCTTAGACGAGCCTCTGGCTGCTCCTCTAGGCTTTGCTCGAAAGGAAGTAGACTGCCCTTCGAACGCTGGGGTGAATGCCGTGGACTGTGTCGACACGGCCTGGGGTACCCACTGAAAAGTGGTCGGGGTTTGTGCCACGATCTGGGGCACTGGGGGCAATGGCAATTGCAGTTGCTGTTGCTGTCTAAGAGGCTTGGCTGGCCGAGACGGTAGCCTAGTCCTCATAGTCTTCCTCTTTGGTTGAGGACCCTCATCCGGGGAAGACTTTCTTTTGATAGCCAGGCCCCACTTCTGGAGAAGGTTTCTATTCTCCAAGGCGGCCTTATCAACAACTTCTTTGACCAAGTCGGTAGGGAAAAGGTCTTTTCCCCAAATGTTGGAGGAGATTAGTTTCTTTGGCTCGTGCCTCACCGTAGCCGAGGTAAACACGAACTCCCTACAAGCTCTCCTTGCCTTGACGAAGCCATAAAGGTCCTTTGTCACTGTGGCCAGATGAGACTTGGCCACTACCATGAACATTTCATGGACCTTGGGGTCACTTGCCATCGTCTCGAGAGTAGTCTGAAGAGACATTGAGGCAGTCAGTCTTTCTTTTGTATCGAACTCACTTCGCAAAAGAAAGTCAGACAGCTTAGGGAGGTCCTTGCCGAACTGACGTCCGGCAATATCAGCCTCCAACTTCCCAACTGAGAACGTAAGATGGACGTCCTTCCAGTCTTTGTGGTCCATAGGCAGGGCCAGCGACAAGGGTTTACACTCCTCTAGGGAGGGGCAAGACTTGCCGGCCTCGACTGCTTTTAGTACAGCCAGAAACCCTTTCTGTAAAAAGGGGAAGGCTCTAGTAGGCGAGGACACAAAGGAAGGGAGCTTCCTATTCAATGCGGCTACCTTTGAGTTAGAGAAGCCCCTCTCTTTCATCGAGGATGAAAGTAGAGCTTGAGCCTTAGCATGGTCCATCACTATGACCTCCTTCGGCTCTGTCTCCTCCTTTGAAGCTGGTTCCTTCCTCAGCCGGACATAACAGTCCGGATATGATGCCTTGTTGGGCCAGAATTCCACCTCCTCCAGGGGAACTGAGCCCAGCTTATCCCAGATGACGATCTTTCCAGTCGTCATCGGCATGTGCTCAGCATACCTCCATGGGATAGCATCTGAGCACAAGGGAAGGTCTTTCACATTGAGCTTTTTCTGGGGCCCATGTGATTCTGCAAGGCACTGCATTCGCAGTTCCATTGCAGCCGCCTTCTCCTGATTCTCCTTCTGCATTTGTTGGATCATTCCAACAATAGAAGAGAGGGCCTGTCCCAGCTCTACTGGGAGACCGGCCGATGTAGAGGGAATAGGCTCCGGAATCTGAACCGGAGTAGCCGACACCTCGTCGACGTCTACCTCTACAACGTCTGGGGCTTGAACTTCATCCTGGGCTTCTGCCAGGAGGTCTTCCTCCTGACACCCGTCCACATCAGACATCCTGTCATCTAACTGGATGTCTTGCATCACGACCGCGACTTCAGCATCCACCTGGATCTGAACTTAGGGGATCTCCTCTTGACGCTGGGGAATCACTGCATCAGCTGATGCCTTAGGGAAAAGATACGCCCTCATCTTCTCACTTGGAAGATAACGGCCAGAAGTGTTCTTTCGGAAGCCCCTTACCCAGGTACGAAGCTTCTTCCTAGCTATATCCCTTGATTCCTTTGTCCTAGGGGAATTAAAGGTCTCAGTAATCAGGTTAGTGCACACAGTACATACCTGAGTGTCCCAATACCGGAGATCATCCTTGGAGACAGCGTCTGCTGCGTGTCTCCTATAAAACTCATGTCCGCAGAGGTTCTTGCTGCTGACATTGCAGAAAGCACTTCCCCACTTCTGAGTGTCCTTCTGTAAAGAGAAGAAATTTCCATGAGTATCAAGTGAACTATGTATCACTGGATATGCATAGTATAGCATAACAATTCATAAATGAAAGACACACACTTGTGTTTCCCTCACAACCCATTGTTGCAGCCTTCCAGATAATAAAATCAAAATGGTTTATCTCTTCTAGAGTAACCAATGCAAGGTTTCCAGAGGAAACAGGTGGAGCTCACACCTAAGCAATGATTTTAAAATCCTGGATAATAGACAGGAAAGAACTCAGCTTCCTATCTGTAGGGCAACAGCAAAGGGATGTGCAAGAAAACACAATAGTGTTAGAAGATACAGTGCTGTACCAAAACCCTTACCATAGTTTTCTTCTTACTGTATATGTTATACTGAAGAATACTAGTACAGTATAGGGGGATATGTGCCGGCCTGCCTTTGCCGGCCGGCACACACCACAACCAGCTTTAAAGTATACTACTTAACAGCTATAGGGCGGCAGCACTCTGGTTCAAATGCCTGTGCCGGTCAGCAGCAACTGCCGGCCGGTAACAGCCAATGTTGGCC
>NW_027169412.1:17500-20000 GCF_036898095.1 Palaemon carinicauda
TATATAGCGGTACAATACACGCACAAACCCAATCTACTGGTACCATTGACAACACAAAACACATATTAAACAATCTCACCAACCATTCAAGTACAGTCACACCCCCTTCCTTCAACATCTCGGCTTTCACACCATCCATACCAGATGCTTTTCCTACTCTCGTTTCATCTAGTGCTCTCCTCACTTCCTCTATTGTAATCTCTCTCTCATTCTCATCTCCCATCACTGGCACCTCAACACATGGAACAGCAATTATATCTGCCTCCCTATTATCCTCAACATTCAGTAAACTTTCAAAATATTCCGCCCACCTTTTCCTTGCCTTCTCTCCTTTTAACAACCTTCCATTTCCCTCTTTCACTGTCTCTTCAATTCTTGCGCCAGCCTTCCTTACTCTCTTCACTTCTTTCCAAAACTTCTTCTTATTCTCTTCATATGACTGACCCAGTCCCTGACCCCACCTCAGGTCAGCTGCCCTCTTTGCCTCACGTACCTTGCGCTTTACTTCCACCTTTTTCTCTCTATATTTTTCATACTTCTCTATACTATTACTCTGCAGCCATTCTTCAAAAGCCCTCTTTTTCTCTTCCACTTTTACCTTCACTCCTACATTCCACCATTCACTGCCCTTCCTCATGCTGCCTCCAACAACCTTCTTGCCACATACATCACTTGCAATCCCAACAAAATTTTCTTTTGCTAACTTCCACTCCTCCTCTAAATTACCAGTTTCTCTTACTCTCACCTCGTCATATGCCATTTTCAACCTTTCCTGATATTTACTTTTTACCCCCGGTTTTATTAGCTCTTCAACCATCACTAGCTCCCTTTTACATCCACCTACTCTATTCCCCCACTCTTTTGCTACAACTAATTTTCCTTCCACCAAAAAATGATCAGACATACCGTTAGCCATACCCCTAAACACGTGCACGTCTTTCAATCTTCCAAACATTCTTTTATTTATCAACACATAATCCATTAATGCCCTTTCTACTACTCTTCCATTTGCCACTCTTACCCATGTATACTTATTTTTATCTTTCTCTTTAAAAAAGCTAGCACTTATTACCATCTCTTGTTCAACTCACATATCTATCAGTCTCTCACCACTCTCATTTTCATCTGGTACGCCATACTTCCCAATGACACCTTCTACCTCTCCAGTGCCCACTCTAGCATTTAAGTCACCCATGACAACTACATAATTCCTTCTACCCAGTCCTTCTACACACCTAGTTAATTCATTCCAGAACTCATTTCGCTCTTCTTCACTTTTCTCACTACCTGGCCCATACGCACAGACAAACGCCCAACATTCCCTACTAAACCTAACCCTTACCCACATTAACCTAGAGGATATCTCCTTCCATTCCACTACTTTACCTGTCATCCATTCACTCAGCAATAAAGCCACACCCTCTCTCGTTCTTCCCCTTTCAATCCCAGACACTCTACCAGACATTTCAAAAACATCACTTCACCCTTTCCTTTCATCTTTGTCTCACACAAGGCCAATACCTCCATCCTTCTACTTCTAAACATACTTCCAATCTCACATCTATTACTCTCTATCGTACTACATCCACGCACATTCAAACACCCCAAAACTAGAGTGCCCCAAAACTAGAGTGCGGTGAGCAGTCACTCTCCCCCCAGCTCCATCTCCCTGATAACGTCTCACAGGATTTTTTTATACAGGAGAGGGGGTTCCCAGCCCCCTCGTCCCGTCCCTTTTAGTCGCCTCTTACAACACGCAGGGATAATGTTGGCGCTATTCTAATTGTTTTTATGCCCCCGCGGCCACAGGGGGCATATATATATATATATATATATATATATATATATATATATATATATATATATATATATATATATATATATATATATATATATATATATATATATATATATATATATATATATATATATATATATATATATATATATATATATTAGTGTGCTACTGTTGTTAACACACATTGAGTATGTTTGTTGGGATGTTGCGTCTTCAAGTAAAGTCAATCCAGTTAACTTTGAAATGGTTTATTCTTTAAAAACAACAGTGTTAACATCTCCATCACAGGAGTATAGCTGGTTTGGTCAGATGACCATTCCATGTGAAGTATTGATAAGAACTAGCTAAAATATCGATATCACAGATATCGTATAGTTAGTTATCTCAGCATTTAAACACATAATGTAAACTCTACATTAGTATAGAAAGACACCTGCATCCGGTGGCGACACAACTCTTTCACACGGTTCGTATTTGTGTTTATCCTTCATAAAAATGTTACATTGCTAAGATATGTAAAACGCATCCTGTTATGATCTTGTCTGACTACAGCAATTCTCACGCTAGCTTCTACTGCTACAATGACGTATTACGTCATGTGTTTTAAACATGTAATATATGACTATTACATCAGCTCGGCCAGCTATCTCAATTTTTATTTTAAAATTTAACAACACGCCAAAATATGTTTACTAGGAGTGT
>NW_027169412.1:22500-30000 GCF_036898095.1 Palaemon carinicauda
TAGATTCTGTTTTTTTTTTCTTTTCATTTAACATTCCCGCTTATATATTTTATTAGATGCTGAAAAAAAATGATTTATTTTTTAAATGTTTTAAAAATGCAAATGTTCTATAGTCTCTTCAATTACATATTACTAGCGTACTAACTGCTCTTCGTACACAACGCTATTCCAAGACAATTTTACTCCTTTTAGCGAATGAATGGGCCACTTTCAAACGGCTTTGAATTGAATTAAATAAGGAGTTTTGTCTGGACATGACAAAACGTTCTGTTTGAGCTGCAAACTGTTCCTAAACCTACGCCAAACAAAGATGTTAACGGCGATAAATATCATCACCGTCACAACTGTTCCTGCTAGTAGTATGGGGTGAAGAAATTCTTTATAAGTCGGTGACGGGTGGTCCATCTCGGTCAATTTCATCAACCGCTTGGCTACCTGTTTGTTGTATGGGAGAGGTAATGATGGAATTGTAGTCGACCACGTGAAGTTCGCGAAGTAGGCTCGTTCTCTGATGATGGTTTTGATCCCTTTCACCATGGAATTAGGGTATGTCCCGATACAATCATCTGCTGCAACGAAGATTTGGGAATAGGACGTGGATCCGTCCGGGCATGATATATTGAAGCGGTCCTTGTCGTATCGTATTCACGAGTGGTTGTTCAGTCAGCAATTGAACTCATTATTGTTAAAGGGATAAAGCTTATCCAGACAATTTTCACTTGTATGGGAGAGAGCACCGTCTAGCACTATACCTAACTCGCATGAATCCATTAAGTTTTTATGGAATTCAAATGAGTCAGCTGTACATATTTTTATATCCATTGCGTCTGAACAGTGATTTAATTGATTTAAGTCTTTAATGGCCATATATGTTTCCTTGTCTGGGGAAATCAATACGTGTCCTGTCAAAATGGATATTACTGGATTTGAGTGATTCGTCATGAAAGTCGGAAATGGTGATATCCTGTAAGATTGCCAGGCATCAGAAGAATCAGAGGGAATTGTAATCATAATCCTATTATTTTCAACGCTTACTGTAATTAGGCTGTAATAAAATTCTAACCTACATGCGTCTAACAAAGGAATATAGCCTAGTTTCTCTCGTCCGTTCTCCACAACTAACTTTAGGTATTTTATAAGCAACAAATGGGGTGACAGTACACCTTTAGTTGCTAACGTGATAGCTTCTACATAATCTTTTGATTTCTCAATGAAATGTGCAATTCTGTTATGTATGTGATCTATTTTTGAATCATAATACGTTAACGTTGCCAACAAATCCTGTACTTCCATAATCTGATTGATATTACTTGAATGTTCATTTACTAAATCCATAATTTGATTGATTGAAGCTGACTGATTCCTTAGTTCTGACATAATCAATTCATCTTCATAAGTCAAGAACTAAACTTGCAATAGACCCAAAGATGTTTAGTGCAGCAAAAATAAACGGGTTACGTCTCTCTTTATTTTCGTGTCCTACAGTCCACATCAAAAGGTCACGAGCCAAAGATTCTGTCTCGTAAGTCTTATTTTGCAAGTCATCAGATAGAATCTCTGCAACTTTTAGTGTCGATCAAAGCAAACTCTCTGTAGTCAAATGAAAATTGCTTCTATGCAACTCATCTAATGAGACAGCCAACCTCGAAATGGCGCTTTTTAAGCTAGTGACGTCATTCTCTGGGAGTAAAATTGCTTGCATTCGCACTTCTACTACTACGTTACTTGATGTAATAAAAACGTCTTCTTGTCTTTCAACTATAGTGCCATATCTAAAATCTATACTTTTAGTTTTAGAGCTCATCCCACATGAGAAAAATGTCTGAGCGAACAATATCACTCCCAGCAACAAAAAATTCATCTTGGAAACCTATAACGAGAAAAATATATGTAATTACTCCTGTATTAAGAAGAAAACTTTTAACATACAAATAAAAATCTTTCCCTCACTTCTTTCTCTCTCTTTTTTTTTAATTTCTTATGTGAGCCAATGGTACGATTCTGTCATCAGTGGGTTGAGATACGTTTTGAACTCTAAACCTATTGGCCGTTAATGTTTCCAAAATGTTAAATAGGCCTTCAAACTTTGGTGTTAGTTTATAACTGAGTCCTTTACGTACATTTACCTGTATGTATACATTATCACCCACGGTATATGTTTTAGTTGGCTTCGCTATTTTATCATGATTCCTTTTCATTATGATTTGTGATTCTTCTAAATTCTTTCGAAGGATATCAAAACGACTTTTGCTTGCATTTATACATTCTTTTAAAGGATTTGATAGATTAGTTGTAGGCGTTAATACATGGGAAGGAGTTCTAACTGGGGTACCATACAATGCTTCGTGCGGTGACATTTTAATTGGTATATGATATGAATGATTCAGAGTACTCGGTACCGCAGGTATTGCAATATCCCAGTTGGGGTCTGATTCCCCTAGTGTTACTCTTAATATATTTAAAACCTTCCTATTTGCTCTTTCCACTAGCCCATTCGACTCTGGGTGATATATCATGGTATTTATTTTCTTTATGCTAAGGAATTCACACAATGAGGTAAGAAAGTGATTATTAAATTCTCCACCCGAGTCTGAGATCATCATGTGTGGAATTCCATGTTTACAAATGTAACACTCGTAAAACTTCCTAGCGCATTCAATCGCAGTTTTAGTTTTAAGCGCTATTAGTTCTGTATATCGAGTTAAAGCATCTACAATTACTAAGAGGTGCTTATTTCCTCTGTCTGACTCGTAAAATCCTGTTAACAAATCTAAATGTATTCTTTGAAAGGGTTGATTGGGCACGGGATAAGCCCCTAGGCTGACAGGTGTTTTCGTGTGCCCTTTGTTTTCCTGACATGTGCGACAATTAGCTATGTGTTTTTTTATATCTGTAAGCATCGTATGCCAATAAAACAATGATTTGGCTTTCTGTGACATTAATGAGAACCCCGGGTGTCCATGTAAAGGATTTGCATGCAACCAATTCAGGACAGTGGAAATAAGTGAGATTGGTACCACTACCTGGTCATTATTTACATGTGGTGTATTGCTGGTTTTCCTTGTCACGGTCCTACACAGAATATCATCTTTGATTATATAATTCTGCTGCTTATACTTTATATATCCCTTTTCCTTATGATTGCCTTTCAAAGCATTTATAATTGTATCTAATTTCTGATCTTTTCTTTGCTCAGTCTGTAATAATTCAGCACTCCAGCCCAAATCTTCTTGTTCAGATATCGTTTTAACAATAGGCATGGATGTTGATATATCTATTAATTCAGCTATAGGCTCCATACAAGATGACACGGGGTTGCGTGATAATGCATCAGCAATGATATTTGCTCTCCAAGGTAAATACTCGATTCTCGCGCCAAAGTCTTGAATGATCAAATGCCACCGAGTTCGTTTGGGCTGTGGTTGAAGCCTTTAAAGAATTCGGTTAGTGGTTTGTGGTCAGTATGAACCTTAACAGGATAACCGTATATTATGAACTTAAAATGCACTAGTGAATTAACAATAGCTAGCCCTTCCTTGTCTATTACTGCATACTTACTTTCGGAAGTTCTCAGTTTTCGAGAATAAAAAGCTATCGGGAAAAATTGTTTATTATATTGCTGAAGCAATACCCCTCCTACTGCTAAATCTGAGGCGTCTGTTGCAATGAAGAATTCCTTACCGAGGTCAGGAAATTCTAAGATAGGAGGACTACACAGTTCATCTTTCAAGGTATCAAACGCCTGTTGATGCTGCTCAGACCATATGAAATCTACGCCCTTCTTCGTAAGATCAGTTAAGGGAGCGGCTATTATTGAATAGTTGCGTATAAAACGCCTGTAATATCCACTACAACCCAGAAATTGCTGTAATCCCTTGACATTAGTAGGTATGGGAAAATTACGGATAGCCGACACCTTATCATGGACTACTTTAAGACCTTGGCTTGACACCATGAAACCCAAATATATTAATTCTGTTTTGAAAAATTCACACTTACTAATCTTTACCCTTAAGTTATGTTGTCTTAGTCTCTGTAGTACTAGTTCTAATTTACGTAGATGTTCTTCTAAGGTGTTGGAAAAGATTACAAGGTCGTCCATATAGGCATGCAATATATCCCCTAGCAAGTCTCCAAACACTATGTTAATCATTCTTGTAAATGTTATGGGGGCACAACGTAAACCAAAAGGCATCCGTAAAAATTCATAATGTCCCCTGGCTGTGCTGAAGGCTGTGTATGGGATACTATCTTCTTTTAATGATATCTGGTGAAAGCCTTTAAGTAAGTCCAAACTGGTAAAATATTTATTCTGACCTAACAAAGACAAAATATCGTCAGTACATGGCACTGGGAATCTATCAGGGATCGTCTCCTCGTTTAGATGACGGAAGTCTACGCAGATACGCTATGTTCGATCTTTTTTCGGTACAACTATTAATGGAAAATTATGAGGGCTGTTCGATTTCCTAATGACTCCTTCTTCTAGCATTTTGCCTACTTCATCATTTATTTCATTCTGGAATTTCATAGGGAGTCTGTACGAGGGTACATAGATAATTTTCTGCTTGTCCTTTAACCTTATTTGATGCTCGATCACATCTGTTTTTCCTAAGGATCCATCCATAGTAGAAAAAACATCATGATATTTAGTTAAAAGTCCAAAAATTTTCTGCTGAATTTCTTCGTCTTGAATGTCTTTCTTGATTTTATTTTTAATAGATTGCAAAAGGGATTCATCTGCAACTGATTGAGCGTGATTGATTTCAGCAACGGTAAGAATACGATGTTTATAAACTTCTACATCCAAGATATGTTGATTTTTGTGAATTACTAAAGTGGTATTTAAATGATTACAGACTTCAATATTACATTGTTGATTTGAGCCTACTGTATAAATAGCTTGTGTGACAGACAATCCGTTAGTTTTCAAAGTGTCGGAAAGGATTAATTTTTCAGATCCCGGTAATGTTTTCTTTACTTGCACTATTAAATTCGAAGATACGTTTGGCTCGATAGATTGCGTGCAAGATGATATTACGGGTGAACGAAAATTCTGCTGGGTCGGGTATATTAATTCTTTATTAGTGAGACAAGTTATTGGTTCTTCAACGTACAATACGGTTACATTTGTCGTCTCCTTTTTATCCAAAACTGATTTTGAGGTATTAGAAGACTTGTAGAATTTTCCTTTGATATACACGCCGTGCTTGGCTGGGGCTAAGATAATGTTTTGATTTCCCATAGATGGGTATCCTATAATAACAGCTGGATACATATCAATGTTTTGTACAACAACAAATGTATCGGCAAACGTGCGCTTACCGACCTTGAACTGAACATGAGTTATGCCTATTACATCTAATTCATTATTTCCTATACCCGAGAGTCTCACTCCGGATTTTTCTATCGGAAAGTTCAAAAACAACAAATGATGTGTCCTCAAATCCATGATATTACGTGGACTACCAGAGTCGAAAAATAATGTAAAGGATTTGTGTTCTAAATTTAAAGCATATAATGTTGGTCGTAACTCATTTTGGCTTATTATGGTATGAATTCGTTGCAAATCTACGGGAGCATGCACTGACTTACTTAATTTGGCCGTGTGTTTCACAGGAAAATCTATTGCCTCACAATGATCTGATAAAACATTAAATTGATTATTCAATACTCCTGATGTTGACATGAATGACCTTGACCCAACATCACTCTCTTCCCCACTGGAGTTAATTATGTGGTATTTGCTTTGCTCTGCACATTCTGAAAATTAGTCTGACCTTGCGAGGTCTGGTTTGATGACCCAGGCTCAGCGTTATTCGAAGAATTGTTTGTTTGTTTCGGATTCTGAACTACATTGACGTTTGGCTGTTTCTTCTTATTATAAAAATGAGGATTTTTCTTTTTATTTTCATATGGAACTGACTGTGGAATTGACTGTGTATTTCTAGGATTCTGTTGTGTCTTACACGAGTAGCACTGACTATATGAATGAGTCACACTATTATGTATCGAACAGAATTTCGTTCTGCAGTCCGCGATCAAGTGACCTTGACGTTTGCAATTATAACACGTCATTCCCGCAACTTGACTATTATTAAATACATTTACTTGTTGTGGCTTTGTTTCATTTTTTGCAAAAACTTGAGTTAACACGGGATCAAGCTCAAGACACTTATACATTTGTTTCTTTATCTGTTTATATACATCCAATTCCGTACTTGCAGGCGTTAACTTTTTATCAAAACACCACACTAAAGCTTCAGGCAACATAAGTGTCATGCAAATTAAATACATTGATCATAAAAAAATCTTTCACGGAGATGTTATCTCTAGTAACCCAAGAGGAAATACCTAAAATATCTTGATATTCATTAAGCCTATCAGCTATGAGAGCTGCTCTCTCAATAACACTAAGCCGAGTCATAGTGGCTTGATTAAGTGTATTTCTTAACGTTAATACTACATCCAAGGCTTCTTCACCCCCATAGACCGCGCGTAACCTAACTTTGAAATCATCCCAGGTAACTGCTTCTTGAAATGAAACACCTCTTAACTATGCACTCGCATCCCCCTTAGAAAAATCTATAAAACTTTTAGCTTCTTGTAATTGTACAAAAGGGTCTACGATTTGTTTGGCATTTAAATGGGCATCGACGGATGAAATCCATGACTCCACATTTTGAGGCAAGAACCCATTAACACGACCCTGAAAAGGGAGGATTGCTGACCTGGCATTTACAAGCGTCACAATCGAGAGAGGGTTCATCTGTCCCGCGTTACTAGGTCCAAGGGTGGGGCTCACAGGGGGCGTCATGATTACGGTATTTCTTTTTCTATCTCTTCGACCCCTTGCAATTCTATCAAAATATCTATATGAATACAGACGTCCACTGCGTAAACGCATAAGCACTCAATGATAAATATTATAACAAAATTCCCCAAAACAATGCTACTGATACTAAGACATTTCCCGAGAATTTCTGAAAGAAAACGGAACACAAAGATATTTTCCGAGAATTTTTGAAAGAAAACGGAACACAAAGATATTTCCCGAGAATTTCTGAAAGAAAACGGAATTAGCACAAAGAGAAAAAAAAATTCTAGATGAGAATTCGGAGTTGAACACAGTTTCCTTTAATGAAAGGAAAATAGAAGATTAGCAAACCACTTACCCCAGTAATAATGGACTAACGACTCGTGATAACTACACTTCACTGCTCAATACTGGAATGAATAAGAAAATGTTCTTGTACTTAGCTTATATGGTTTTGTGTGACATCGTCATATCCTCTCTCTCTCTTGATGTTTGGGTGAATGTTTTCGATCCGATTTCCTCTCTCTCTCTTGATGTTTGGGTGAATGTTTTCGGTCCGATTTCCGTTGAATGTAGTGCTTCCTGGATATGTTTTGTAAGCGTTGAACGTCAGTCCTTGGTTTTCTTAGGATGTTGATTGAAGATCCAGTTCAAAGTTTGTGAGTATAACATTCATTAAATGT
>NW_027169413.1:22500-27500 GCF_036898095.1 Palaemon carinicauda
GATCGAGGGCGGCGGGGATAACTTCTTCAGTGTTAGAAGGACCGCCATGGCCTCCAAGATGTTTATGTGGAACGTCTTGAATAGTGGAGACCAGGTACCTTGAACCTGTTTCTGGTGGGAGTGACCTCCCCAACCTTCCAGTGAGGCATCCGTGTGGATGTTGAGTGATGGAGGAGGGTGTTGGAGAGGAATGGACCTTTTCAGGGCCTTTTCTTCCGACCACGGCTTTAGGAGGCGTCGCAGTCTGTTTGGAAGCCGTCTCTTGAGGTCTCTTCGAGCGATGGATGCCGAGCGTCTCCAGACTCCCGCGGCATCCTTTAGCTGTGCACGAAGCACTGGGTTTGTCACTGAGGCGAATTGTAGAGAGCCTAGAACTCGTTCCTGCTGTCGTCTTGAAATGCGTTTGGATTTCAGTAGTCGCTTGACAGACCCTGCTATTTCCTTCCTTTTCTTCTGGGGGATGGAAAGGCGGTGTGACTGAAGATTCCAGTGGATTCCCAACCACTGAAACTTCTGAGCTGGAGAGAGGCGAGATTTTTTCTCGTTGATCTTGAATCCCAGGTGTTCTAGGTACTGGGTAACTTCGTTGCAAGACTTTGCACACTCTTCGGGCGATGGAGCCCAGACTAGCCAGTCGTCGAGGTAGGCCATCACCTGGACGTTTCTTAGGCGGAGTTGTTGTACTATGGCATCCGCCAGTTTTGTGAAGATCCGAGGGGCCACGTTGAGGCCGAAGGGCATGGCCCGGAAGGCGTAGCTTTTCCTCTGGAGTCGAAATCCTAGGTAGGAGGAAGCGTGATGGTTCATTGGAACGTGCCAGTAGGCATCCGCCAGGTCTATAGAGACCGTATAGGAACCTTGAGGCAGAAGGGTCCTTATTTGTTGAAGCGTCAGCATCTTGAATTTGTTGTTCGCTATGAACTTGTTGAGGGGGGATAAGTCCAGAATGACTCTGAGTTTGTCTGAGTCCTTCTTGGGAACACAAAACAGTCTCCCTTGGAACCTGGTGGACTTTACCTTCCTTATCACCTTCTTGTTCAAGAGGTCTAGAACATATTCTTCCAGAAGGGGGGTTGATTGTTGGAAGAATTGCTGGAAGATTGGGGGTGGTTGAGTCCAACTCCAGCCTAGACCCTTCTTGACAATGCTGTGCGCCCAGGAATCGAAGGTCCAACGATCCTGGAATTGGCGGAGTCTTCCTCCCACCGGAAGCACTTCATTGCTTCTGGTGTCCCGAGGACTTGCTGCCTCGGCCGCTAGCTCCCTTTCCTCCTCTACCTCTGGAGGGACGGCGAGATGCGTCTTTGCTTGCACCCCTGAATGAGCCTCTACCTTTGGCACGAAAGGTAGTTGATTGTTGCTCAAAGGCAGGGGTGAAGACCGGTGACTGTGACAACACCGGTTGGGGGACCAATTGAAAGGTCTGTTGTGGTTGGGCAACCACTTGGGAGGTAGCGGGTCCCGGAAACTGACGTCTTTGCTGACGTTGCTGGGGTTTTGGCTTTTGGGGTTTCCTCTTAGGCTGAGGTCCGTCGTCCTGAGAGGGTTTCCTTTTCCTGGACATGCCCCACTTGTGGAGAAGGTTCCTATTCTCCGTGGCGGCTCTGTCAGTGATTTCCTTCACAAGGTCAGAAGGAAAGAGGTGTTTTCCCCAGATGTTGGAGGAAATCAGCCTCCGGGGTTCGTGTTTCACGGTGGCACCGGCAAACACGAATTCACGACAGGCTCTTCGAGCCTTTATGAAGTGGTACAAGTCCTTCATTACAGTCAATAAGTGGGATTTGGAGAGTACCATGTAGTGGTCTGGTACTCTAGTGTCACAGGCCATAACTTCAAGTTGGACTTGATGAGAAAGAGATGCCGCAAGCCTCTCCTTCGTGTCTTGTTCCCGACGAAGGAGGTGATCGTTGAGCTTAGGGAGGTCTTCATTAAACTGACGTCCGGCGACGTCAGGATCGAGCCTTCCCAAGACGAAAGTATGTTGAACATCTTTCCAGTGTCGAGCGTCAGGGGGGGTCACTATGGAGAAGGGTCTGCACTCCTCCAATGCAGGGCAGGGTTTCCCTTCATCCGCCGCTTTAAGGCATGCAGCTAAGGCCTTTTCCAAGAATGGAAGAACCGCAGTTTCAGGTGCAACGTAAGTAGGGTGCTTCTTGCTCAAGGCCGGAAGCTTAGAGCAGGTAAAGCCTCTACTCTTGAATGCGGAGGCTAGCATAGCCTGGGCCTTTGCGAGATCGAACACTATCTCTTCCTTAGGTTCGGTCTCTTCCTTCGAGGCAGGTTCGGAACGAAGCCGGACGTAACAGTCCGGGTAGGCCTCAAAGTTTGGGAAGAACTCCACATCTTCCAAAGGGACCGTGCCGATCTTATCACTGACAAAGATCCTGCCGGTCGCAATAACCATATGCTCTGCATACCTCCACGGGTTGGCATGAGAGCAAGCGGGGAGATCCTTGACCGAAATCTTCTTCGGTTCTCTGGATCCTATCATCGACCTGATGGACTCCTGGTTCTCCTTCAGCCTGTCGTCCATGATGGCTCTAATCAGTCGGATCAATTCTTGAGTGGAAGAAGAAGGATCCGGAGTCGAGGAGGTAGACGGAATAGACATTTCCGTCGGTGTAGGAGTAGGAGGGGGGATGGACGGGGGAGCGACCTCTTGCTCCGACTCGGCGTATTCCACCTTGTCTTCGTCATCTTCAGCTCCTTGAGCCATAAGCGTTTTCTCCGTGTCTTCCGAGACATCCGAAATCTGTTCGTCATCTTCGGAATCCAAACGACACTCGTGCATGGACTGAGCCATGACTACATCAGGTTCCACCGTAATTTGGACAGTGGGGATCACGTCTTTGGGTACCACTGAGTCAGGGGAGGCCTTAGGGAACACCAGTGACCTCAGTTCTTCGGTGGCCAGGTACAGTCCGGTAGCATTTTTCTGGAAGCCACGCACCCACTTGCGCAGCTTTTCACGAGAAATGTCTCTAATCTCCGCTGAGGGAGGATTATGGAAGGCCTCAACTAGGTGAGCCTGACAGACCGTACAGTTCAGTGGATTCCAAAACTTCAAATCCCCTTTCTTGTCTGCACAAGGGGCGTGAGTCCTGCAAGCCGTATGCCCGTAAAACTGCGGGCGTTTCACAGCGCAGAAGGCGAAATCACACTTCATCTGCTCCTCCTGTGGAAGAAAGAGAAAATGAGTATGGGGGAGTCATAAGAATGGCTCTTAAAGTAAGTTAATATTAATTATTAATTTTAACTTAATGAAAGGTGTGATGCATAGAGAATGAAATAGTAAAGGAGAACATGCTCCATGCATCTCGCCCGGCTGGTTACCATAAGCTTGGTCCCTGGATAATCCGAGTGACCGAGGGCACCGGATATAATTCCTTAGAGCTCCAAGTATTTTGGAATTCCGTGGAAAATTCCAAGGGCAAGATTGGGACCGAGATCATTCGGTTCCAAGTTAAGGGCCAGAAGGCCTCTTTTTAAAGGTAACTGCTTCTGGCAACCAGCCGCGCTAAGATGCACATAGCATGCTGGAATTAGAAGAATGCAAAGAGACAGCATGATCACTAACAGAGCAGTACCAGGTACTGATCTTAATAGTAGAAACAGTCTATCTGTTTGCGATATAGGGCTATCATTGTCCTATGATAGCTACAGGGAGGGGGTGCAAGTATTCTTGACGCCTCCGGGGCATCCGGCAAGCCGCCGGCATGCCGGAGCTCGCTCCAGCATAGATTCTGGCATTAGGACAGACAATGTTCAAAGTCAGTCAAATACCAGGATGGCGGCCGCCGGCACAACGGCGGCACGCCGGCAGGGAGCGGCGGCTCCGGCAGTCGGAGGATGCCGGATTGGTGACTGGGATAAGGATGGTTAACGCTGTACCGGGTTGCCGGCAGTATATGCCGGCACTCCGGCGGCCGACCGGCAAGCGGACGACAAGCTAGGAGGAGGAGAGCCGCCGGTAGTAGCCGGCGGCAGCCGGCAGTCCCTCGGTACACGGGGGGCTGGCGGCAAGGTTAGGAAGAGTCACCAAGTAGGAGGCAGGTATTGCCGACAGTAGAGGCGGCATGAGACCGGCACCCGGATAGGGAGAGAGACAGGGGGGAGGGGGGAAAGGATGCAGGAAGTACCATCAGGACTCCAGACATCCCTCCCCCTCCCTGAGAGGGTGTACCCATGATAGAGGCAGGCTCTAACATCCAGGAGCAGGGGTCACTAGGGACCGGGAGCAAGGTAGCCCAAGGGAGGGCTAGGGAACACCCAAAAAAGGGGGGGGGGGAGACTCCCATATGCAGAGCTATACTAGCAACTAACCTTATAGGACACTATGAAGGTATATGTACCAGAGCGGACTGCACAAGGAAGCTCGGGTAGCCCTACTATTCCACCCTAAGGAGGAGTTGTAGGACAGGGGACAGATGGGTATAAACTAACCTAAGCATAGGCTAGGCTATACAAGAGATAGGTGGGGAGGGAGAAGAGAGAAGTCTTCCAAGGAAGGGTTTCTGTACCAGAGCGGCCACTAGGGAAAGGGAGGACACTCCCTAACCTAAGATCAGGCAGATCAGCTAAAACGGTGCGAGAGTACAGTTTCAGCATGGAACAGAGAAACCTTCCTAACCTAACCTAGAGCAGGGCTAAGAGTCCTGAACTAGGAAAGGAAGAAGACATATCGCTATCACAGGAAAGTCATAGACTATCCTAGCCATAGAGGTAGGGCTAGCCTAACCTCACTCTCGGACGCAGCCCTAAAGGGGGTTCATTCCTTTAGGGAGGACAGAGAGGCGATATATACTCTATTAGACAATTGATCCCTTTACTCAGAAAAGGAATCAAGGCTAAATAGAGGGAATGCCAAGGCAGGGGATGAAGGAAGCATATAGGGGTCCTATCATTAGGTTAGGCTAGAAAGAGTCACTGACTAGCCTATCCCCTATATGGTCCCTGAAGGCGAAAACATTTGCATCACTGTCAAAAGTATTGTAAAATAA
>NW_027169414.1:0-50000 GCF_036898095.1 Palaemon carinicauda
AGTGCTGGTATGAAGTTCCTCAATCACGTACAGAACAATATCAGATAACGCGGAGTAAAATAGCAGTTATCTAAGATCTTTGTGTTTTTAGAAATTGGTGTTCCATTCAGTGAGATTTATCATTATTATTTTTTTTTTTTAATTTGAAACTGGAGTGACAGGCCTTTTAGGATTCACTTGAATTGTTTGATCTAACTATTATAAATTTTCTATTCATGTTTTTTTTTATACTAATTACCGTAGTTGGGAAGCTTTTATTAAATTAATGCATACTAACTTTTTATTAAATTCCGTTAGTTGGAAAGCACAGATTGAATTCATGAGATTTTGTTAAAACTATGTTTTAAACTCAAAGTAAGTTTAGTGTTTAGTTCTATTTTTCCGTTTAGATGTGATATAGTGATATAGGTCAGCTACTTAAAATAAACATTTTAGATAGCAAAACTTAAATCAACCTGTTTTTGTTTAGTGTTTAGTTCTATATTTCCGTTTAGGTGTGATATAGTGATATAGCTCAGCTACTTAAAATAAACATTTTAGATAGCAAAACTTAAATCAACCTGTTTTTGTTTAGTGTTTAGTTCTATATTTCCGTTTAGGTGTGATATAGGTCAGCTACTTAAAATGAACATTTTAGATAACAAAACTTAAATGAACCTGTTTTTGGCAAAAGTTTTGCAGGTTTGTGTGAAGCTGTAAATCAATTAATTTAAATTCTTATCATAAGTGGTCAGTGATATCAGTGCGCATGTGTGGTGTTACTGGTGTACTGTAAGGTGATAGTCTAACCCAGTTTAATTTTTGTTTAGCAGAAGTGTTTCTACTCTAATTTGTGTGAATTCACTGTTGAAAACTTGTTATGGGAACTCAAACGTATACATATCCTTTTATTAGTTCTTAAAATATTCCCCCCCCCCCCTCTCTCTCTCTCTCTCTCTCTCTCTCTCTCTCTCTCTCTCTCTCTCTCTCTCTCTCTCTCTCTCTCTCTCTCTCTCTCTCTCCTTTTTTTTTAGTCCTGAAATATTCTTATTTCTTCACTGGAATATCATAATTTTTTGGTCGTTAGAATATCATAGTTTTGGTGGCTTAAATTATCTTAACCATTTTGAAACTTTAAATATCTAACTTTAGGGGTTTTAAATATTTTACTTTAGGGGTTTTAAATATCTTGCTTTAGGGGTTTTAAATATCTTACTTTAGGGGCTTTAAATATCTTACTTTGGGGCTTTAAATATCTTACTTCATGGGCTTAGAATATCCTACTTTTGGGGCTTAAAATATTCTACTTTGGAGGATTAAAATATATTACTTTTTGGGGCCTAGAATATCTCTTTTGGGGGCTTAAAATATCTTTCTTTTGGGGGCTTAAAATATCTTTCTTTAGGGGGCTTAAAATATCTTTCTTTAGGGGGCTTAAAATATCTTTCTTTTGGGGGCTTAAAATATCTTTCTTTTGGGGGCTTAAAATATCCTACTTTTTGGGGCTTAAAATATCTTCCTTTTGGTGCTTAAAATATCTTCCTTTTGGTGCTTAAAATGTATTTCTTTTATTGAGCTTAAAATATATTCATTTTATTGAGTTTAAAATATATTTATTTTATTGAGCTTAAAATATATTACTTTTAGGGGCTTAAATACCTAATATTTGGGAGCTTAAAATATCCTACTTTTGGGGCTTACAATGTCTTACTTTTAGGGCTTGAAATATCATACTTTTAAGGATTGAAATATCCCACTTTTGGGAATTAAAACATCTTAATTTTGAGGGCTTAAAATATCCTACTTTTGGGGGCTTAAATTATTTTACTTTTACTTTTCTGGGCTTAAAATATTTTACTTTTACTCTCGGGACTTGAATATTTTACTTTTACTCTTGGGGACTTAAATATTTTACTTTTACTCTTGGGGACTTGAATATTTTACTTTTACTCTTGGGGACATTAATATTTTACTTTTAGTCTTGGGGACTTAAATATTTTACTTTTATTCTTGGGGACTTAAATATTTTACTTTTAGTCTTAGGGACTTAAATATTTTACTTTTACTCTTGGGGACTTAAATATTTTCCTTTTACTCTTGGGGACTTAAATATTTTACTTTTACTCTTGGGGACTTGAATATTTTACTTTAAATGTTTGGGTCTTAAGATATCCTAATTTGTTTTCAATTTAACTGATTTATTGACATATAATAATGGTTAAAAATTACTGAAAACTGTACTAAATTTGTACTTTATAAATCTTGATTACCAATTTTCTGTGAGTTCATACTAATACTTTTGACTTTCAGGTTAATGTGGCCTTCTACTTGGAAGCTTATAACTCTTCAATCAAATGGATCAGGTTAATGTGGCCTTCTACTTGGAAGCTTATAACTCTTCAGTCAAAAGGATCAGGTTAATGTGGCCTTCTACTTGGAAGCTTATAACTCTTCAATCAGGTTAATGTGGCCTTCTACTTGGAAGCTTATAACTCTTCAATCCAAAGGATCAGGTCAATGTGGCCTTCTACTTGGAAGCTTATAACTCTTCAATCCAAAGGATCAGGTCAATGCAGCCTTCTACTTGGAAGCTTATAACTCTTCAATCCAAAGGATCAGGTCAATGCGGCCTTCTGCTTGGAAGCTTATAACTCTTCAATCCAAAGGATCAGGTCAATGCGGCCTTCTGCTTGGAAGCTTATAACTCTTCAATCCAAAGGATCAGGTCAATGCGGCCTTCTACTTGGAAGCTTATAACTCTTCAATCCAAAGGATCAGGTCAATGCGGCCTTCTACTTGGAAGCTTATAACTCTTCAATCCAAAGGATCAGGTTAATGTGTCCTTCTACATGGAAGCTTATAACTCTTCAATCAAAATGATCTGGTTAATGTGGCCTACTTGGAAGCTTATAACTCTTCAATCCAAAGGATCAGGTCAATGCGGCCTTCTACTTGGAAGCTTATAACTCTTCAATCCAAAGGATCAGGTCAATGCGGCCTTCTACTTGGAAGCTTATAACTCTTCAATCCAAAGGATCAGGTCAATGCGGCCTTCTACTTGGAAGCTTATAACTCTTCAATCCAAAGGATCAGGTCAATGCGGCCTTCTACTTGGAAGCTTATAACTCTTCAATCCAAAGGATCAGGTCAATGCGGCCTTCTACTTGGAAGCTTATAACTCTTCAATCCAAAGGATCAGGTCAATGCGGCCTTCTACTTGGAAGCTTATAACTCTTCAATCCAAAGGATCAGGTTAATGTGTCCTTCTACATGGAAGCTTATAACTCTTCAATCAAAAGGATCAGGTTAATGTGGCCTACTTGGAAGCTTATAACTCTTCAATCAAAAGGATCAGGTTAATGTGGCCTTCTACTTGATGGCTTATAACTCTTTAATCAAAAGGATCAGGTTAATGTGGCCTTCTACTTGGAAGCTTATAACTCTTCAATCAAAAGGATCAGGCTAATGTGGCCTTCTACATGGAAGCTTATAACTCTTCAATCAAAAGGATCAGGTTAATGTGGCCTTCTACTTGGAAGCTTATAACTCTTCAATCAAAAGGATCAGGTTAATGTGGCCTTCTACTTGGAAGCTTATAACTCTTCAATCAAAAGGATCAGGTTAATGTGGCCTTCTACTTGGAAGCTTATAACTCTTCAATCAAAAGGATCAGGTTAATGTGTCCTTCTACTTGGAAGCTTATAACTCTTCAATCAAAAGGATCAGGTTACTGTGTCCTTCTACTTGGAAGCTTATAACTCTTCAATCAAAAGGATCAGGTTAATGTGGCCTTCTACTTGGATGCTTATAACTCTTCAATCAAAAGGATCAGGTTAATGTGTCCTTCTACTTGGAAGCTTATAACTCTTCAATCAAAAGGATGATGCACAGACTATCCTGGAATCTCTGGGGTATGGATTCTCCTGGTCAGGTCATTCAGTGGACCAGAGCAAGTGGAAATTCTTGAAAGTTGTCATTGTTTAAACCAGTTTTTAACAATGAAGATTTAAATTATCTAGTTCAAGTTTTAAGTCTTGGACAGTGTGCTAAGTAATATTGCTAGCTTGCTAATTTAGCTAAATTCTTTCATTTTTAAGTTTCATGAATTTAGTTTTTATGCCTTAAATTCCCATTAGAAATTGCCTTAAAATTATAAATCAATTTTGACCTACATGAATCCATATCAATAACTAAGATTGAAATCTTGCGTAAGCTAACCTGAAGTTTTTTAGAGCTAAAGTATATCTCATTCTCATCAACCTGGTGGCATCTGAAAACAATCTAATTGCGGAAATCCTAGTCATTGAATTTCTGTTAGTCCTGATAGAAGATATTTCAGGTATGGGCTTGGCTATTTGAAGTAGGAGTCAATTCAGGCACGAGTTATTTTTGGTACGAATTATTTCTGGTACAGGTTATTTCTGGTACAGGTTATTTCTGGTACAGGTTATTTTTGGTACGAGTTATTTCTGGTACGAGTTATTTCTGGTACGAGTTATTTCTGGTACGAGTTATTTTTAGTACGAGTTATTTTTAGTATGAGTTATTTCAGGTAGGAGTTATTTAGAAGTTCTTTCAGGTAGGAGTTATTTAGAAGTTCTTTCAGGTAGGAGTTCTTTCAGATAGAAGGTGGGCTATTTCTGGTAGATGCTGGGATATTTCAGGTAAGAGTTCTTTCACGTAGGAGTTCTTCCAGGTAGAGGCTGGGATTTAAGTAGGAATTATTTCGGGTAGGAGCTCTTTCAGGTATAGGGTGGACTATTTTAGGTAGAGGCTGGGCAGTTTTGGGTAGAGGCAGGGCTGTTTCAGGTAGAAGTTATTTGAAGTAGAGGCTAGGCTATTTCGGGTTGGGGTTATTCCAGGTAGAGAGTGGGATATTTCAAGTAGATGCTGGGCTGTTTCAGGTAGGGCTGGGCTATTTCATGTAGAGGCTAGGCCATTTCAGGTAGGAGTTATTTCAGGTAGAGGCTGGGCTATTTCAAGGAAGAGTTATTTCAGGAGGGTGGTGGGCTATTCCAGGAAGATGCTGGGCTGTTTCAGGTAGGGACTGAGCTGTTTCATGTAGAGGCTGGGGAATTTCAGATAAGAGTTATTTCATGCAGCTACTGAGTTATTTTACGAAAATCATTTAAGTTAGAGGGTGGGCTGTTTCAGGTAGATGCTGGGCTGTTTCAGGTAGGGGCTTGGCTGTTTAATGTAGAGGCTGGGCCATTTCAGGTAGGAGTTATTTCATGTAGATACTGGGTTATTTCACGAAAATCATTTAAGTTAGAGGGTGGGCTGTTTTAGGTAGATGCTGGGCTGTTTCAGGTAGGGGCTTGGCTGTTTAATGTAGAGGCTGGGCCATTTCAGGTAGGGGCTTGGCTGTTTAATGTAGAGGCTGGGCCATTTCAGGTAGGAGTTATTTCATATAGAGGCTGGGCTATTTCAAGAAAGCTATTTCAGGTAGAGGGTGGGCTATTTCAGGTAGAGACTGGGCTGTTTCAGTTAAATTTTAGTCTAGATTTATCTATTTGATCCAATAGGATTGGACATTCAAATCATGGGATCCCTAGGAGTAAAGTTTTCCTAAATTTTTTATTTATCAATTTTGACTTTCATAAATTAAGTATTTCCAGTAAGATTGGGGAAACCTTTATGAGTATTGAAACAGTTTTTAGCTTGTAATCTATATCCTTTTTAAAGTTCATGAAATATGAACATGTGTAAATTAATTGGGAAAATTTCAAACTGTAGTGTTATTGTATTAGGAATTAATAGGTTATGTGAAATTACTGAATTATCTTATGCCAAAATTTTCAGTTGATGGAGATGAGATTTTAGTTTAACTGTATATAGTTTTATTTCTTTTTGTGGCATTTAAATTGAGCTGCTTTAAATGCTCATTTCAAGGTGTGTTCTCGTTTAGCCTTTCAAATTTTCCTTCTGTCCTATAAGTTCAAGGTTCCTTAACACAAAACCCTTGCAAGTTTCAATAGTATATCTTGGATAGTTGATACCCCATACTGTATTTCAAATTCTATAATTTGTAATAACTAGCAAATGTATTTGGAGCAACCTAAAGTTTCAATACACTATTGGCCCTATATTTAAAAATCTAGAGTAAATATTTCAATGTCTGTATTTTGTATAAAAACTTATCCCACTTTTTATTCTTCATTTTGTAAGATTTAATGTTTGATGAAAAGTCTATCCACCGTCCCCATGTTAAAAATTCTCTCTCTCTCTCTCTCTCTCTCTCTCTCTCTCTCTCTCTCTCTCTCTCTCTCTCTCTCTCTCTCTCTCTCTCTTTTTAAGTTAGTGTATAGATCTGTATTTTGTATAAAAACTTATCCCACTTTTTATTCTCTAATTTTGTAAGATTTAATATTTGATGAAAAGTCTATCCACCGTCCCCAAGTTAAACATCCTAGGTCTCTCTCTCTCTCTCTCTCTCTCTCTCTCTCTCTCTCTCTCTCTCTCTCTCTTTAAGTTAGTGTATAGAAATGATTCTATGAGTATACTGTGAATGAAAGAGAAAGTTATAGAGTATAGGTAAATCAAAAAGTTACTGTACATGTTTCTCAGAGTTTCATTAGATATTTTTATAGCAGCTTAAATTTAAATCTGGGAAGGATGGTTCTAAGACTTTGTGCTTTTGGGAAGTTCGAAAGGCTGATTTGTTGATTGGTATAGATTTGAATACTAAGAATTAAAGTAAGACTTGAACATTGCTGGATAATGCAAAGTAGTGAATGGTTTTAGGTGATCGTTGGCAGACGAGATGGTGTGAAATGACTAGAAGAGCTATGGTGTGAATTGGCTTTTAGGTCTTTGGTGTGAAAAGGCTAGGAAGGCTTTGGTGTCAAATGGCTAGGAAGGATTTAATGTGAAATGGCTAGGAAGGATTTTATGTGAAATGGTTAGGAGAGCTTTTGTGTGAAATGGCTAGGAGGGCTTTTGTGTGAAATGGTTAGGAGAGCTTTTGTGTGAAAGGGCTAGGAGGGCTTTAGTGTGAAATGGCTAGGAGAGCTTTTGTGTGAAATGGCTAGGAGAGCTTTTGTGTGAAATGGTCAGGAGAGCTTTGGTGTGAAATGGCCAGGAGAGCTTTGATGTGAAATGGCTAGGAGAGCTTTGATGTGAAATGGCTAGGAGGGGCTTTGGTGTGAAATTGGTAGGAAGGCTTTGGTGTGAAATTGCTAGGAAGGATTTTGTGTGAAATGGCTAGGAAGACTTTGGTGTGAAATGGTTAGGAAGGCTTTGGTGTGAAATGGCTAGGAAGGCTTTGGTGTGAAATGGCTAGGAAGTCTTTTGTGTGAAATGGCTAGGAAGGCTTTAGTGTAAAATGGCTAGGAGGGGCTTTGGTGTGAAATGGCTAGGAGAGCTTTTGTGTGAAATGGTCAGGAGAGCTTTGGTGTGAAATGGCCAGGAGAGCTTTGATGTGAAATGGCTAGGAGAGCTTTGATGTGAAATGGCCAGGAGAGCTTTGATGTGAAATGGCTAGGAGGGGCTTTGGTGTGAAATTGCTAGGAAGGCTTTGGTGTGAAATTGCTAGGAAGGATTTTGTGTGAAATGGCTAGGAAGACTTTGGTGTGAAATGGTTAGGAAGGCTTTGGTGTGAAATGGCTAGGAAGTCTTTTGTGTGAAATGGCTAGGAAGGCTTTAGTGTAAAATGGCTAGGAGGGGCTTTGGTGTGAAATGGGTAGGAGAGCTTTGGTGTGAAATGGGTAGGAGAGCTTTGGTGGGAAATGACTAGGAGGGCGTTGGTATGAAATGACTAGGAGGGCGTTGGTGTGAAATGACTAGGAGGGCGTTGGTGTGAAAGGGCTAGGAAGGCTTTAGTGTGAAATGGATAGGAGGGGCTTTGGTGTGAAATGACTAGGAAGGCTATGGTGTGAAAAGGCTAGGAAGGATTTAATGTGAAATGGCTAGGAAGGCTTTGGTGTGAAATGGATAGGAGGGGCTTTGGTGTGAAATGGATAGGAGGGGCTTTGGTGTGAAATGGCTAGGAGTGCTATGATGTGAAATGGCTAGGAGGACTTCGGTATGAAATGGCTGGGAGGTCTTTGGTGTGAAATGGCTAGGAGGACGAGGAAGTGCGAGTGCTAGGATGCGAGTGTGTGAAATGGTAGAGCTTTGGCTAGTATTAGTATTATCTCTCATCTTCTCTAAAGCTACATGAACATACCTTGAAATTACCTTTGGATTTTTAAAATTAGTATTTTGGAAAATCTTGCAAACGGGTTCGAATCAGATTACTGTTTCCTCTAATACATTACTAAAGTTTCAGAACTCCCATTCCCACTCCTTGATCCTACCCCTCACCCAATTTGGAAAGATTTTTAATAATTAAAAGGGAACGTTCATATGACTGAGCCTCCCTCCCCATCTGCCCCCCTCCCTCTTCTGGTATCAGTATTTGCCATATCCCTCACCACTGAAAGGCCAAAGGGCCCATGAAATATATCTTGCTTTTGACTCGAACCACTGTTCATTTAGGCTGTTTATGAGCTTCCCATGTACGGAACTCGTTCAATCTTTCGCTGGTTTAATGGGAGAAGTTTACTGTTTTCTTGGTTATGTTGTATTGTCAAAATGCTAAGACTTTTTGTGCCACGGTGAACATGTTCAGTCCAATTTGATTTCCCTGAAATCTTGTCAGAGTAGATTCTGTCTTGTCAATTCTAGTCATGATAATAATTCAGTCTTGTTAAAATGATCTTTAAAGCCTCAAATGATTTTTTAAAGTTTTGGTATTTCTTGCTTTTAAATATTTTTGAAATTGTTTAAAATTTATTTTCAAGAGTCTTCAATCTTGAATTGTAGGAGATTGTAATGTCAAATTGAACAGGTTTCTGTTATGTATACACTGCAATTTCATTTTAAAACTATATCAAATTTGTCATGTATTGTGTAAATTGTTGTGGAAAACTTTTTGTCAAGATGGTGATTTAAATTCTGTCCAAGAATATGTGAGTTTTCAATGTTAATGTGAAATTAGTAACTGTATTGATAAATTTTTAAATTTTATCTGTCAATGCAAATGAAAAATGTTAGAAAGGTTAATTAATGTAGTTTTAAACTTTTAGATTAGTTTCTTTAAAAAGTGTTGATATTATCAGTCTTGCAATCTAGTGCTTTCCATTACACTGAGATACCCGAGCTCTCTGAAAAGGGGTCCAGCTGGGACTATAAATGTCCCAAGATATCTGATTCCTACTGTTTCTGTTCATGACATAAAGAAGGGAATAAAGAACTGCTGTAGTCATTTTGGAAGAAATGTGTGATACATTCTTGAATATATTGTTGTTGGTATAGTTTTAGTTGTAGTTTCTGCTTTGTAGGTAGGCTTACTGTAAGTTTAAGGGTTCTTCAGCTTTATAGGTAGGCCTACTTTTAGTTTAAGGGGTTTTCAGCTTTATAGGTAGGCTTACTGTAAGTTTAAGGGTTCTTCATCTTTCTAGGTAGGCTTACTGCCAATGTTGTTTAGGGGAATTAAGGAATTATTTTAGTCCTTATTTGTGTAATTCAATATCAGGTAAACCTAGCTTAGGGGGATGTTTATACAGGGCTAAATTATATGGCTTCAGTTTCATTTATTTTAATCTGCTCTTAGTTAAATATTTATAAAATTTATACATGATTTGGCAAAGGGGTCCAAACTGAAGTTTGACTTTTCGAGATTAGATTTTATATACGTACTGTTATACTGATGTACAGGAATGCATCTTGTGTAGTAATTTACAAAATATAACTACTTTAGAAGGGCTCTGCCTTTCCCCCTAGACTGCACTTGGTTGGGACACGTCCCTTCCTCCCTGCAGCCTAGCGATGTGTCTTTCCCAGCCCTCCCTAATCTAGGAGAAGGTTCTCCTGGTTTAGGTTAGGCCTTGGGGGATTCTGTTTTATTATAGTTTAGGACAGTACACCAGTTATATTCTTCTTTTTAATTCAGATATGCTCGTCATAGTCTGATAAGCTTCTGAAGCTTGTACAAAACATCAAGTCAGAGCATTGGTGTTATATTGTAATAAGCTATATAACTCGCCAATTTCTTTTTAATTTTTACTGACACTTGAGACTTGAATTTACAATTTAGTTTGTTCACGTATAACAAGGTCATAAATTCTATGCTAATCTTTCTAGACAACTAAAGCTAAAAACTGTTAAATTAACTGAAATCTTGATAAACTCTGATCTGCTTATGCTAAAGGCCTTTACGTTTAAATGCCAACATATTTAAGATCAACGTCATAAACTGTTTAGTGTAACAAGGTCATAAGTTCTACCCTAATCTTTCTAGACAACCTAAGCTAAAAACTGTTAAATTAACTGAAAGCTTAATAAACTTTGATCTGCTTATGCTAAAGTCCTTTACGTTTAAATGCCCAACATATTTAAGATCGTCATAAACTGTTGATTAAACAGTTTAAAACTCTAGTGAACTTACGTTCATGTTAAGTAAATGAGTAGTAACTTTACGTAATTTAAAACTAGTATTTAGTCAATTAATCTTCAAAGCCCTTTATTAGAATTTATGTAAGTTCTATAAGAAAAATCATGAATAATAAATTTTTAGCCATTTTAATTCCTTGAATATTTCATGTATTCAGCGTTTCAATTGCATACCAATTAGCCACGCATTCTTTATTTGAAACTTGTAACTTTTCGAGTTATGTTGAGCGTTTCAATATTTTCATATAGATTTGAAGTACAGGAAACCTTTACTGATTTGGTGGGGTAGTTTTAAATTTCAATTGGTTGTTTTAGATTAAGTTAATAATCGGTGGAATTGTCTTCAAGAAAATGGTATTAAAGATTGTTTAAGTGGAATTATAATTTTCTCAAAATAGGGTAAAGTACACTTTTCAAATGTCTCCACTTGCGTTGATTCTAATGTAGATATTAACGTAATCTTTAAGTAACTTGATGGTACAAGGAGGAGGTCAGTTTATCACTATGTAACTACGCAAAAGTTTTTAAATGTAATTTTTGATGATTGGTTCACGACAGTAAGCTATGAGTGTTGCTGCTCTACCACTTAAAATTAAACCTTGGGATTAAATTTAGGAATCAATTGACGCAGGACAATGCATTCCTTGTACATCAGTAAATTTGTAACAAGCAATGAACGAGTGGTAGGATGATGTTTGGTGTAAGTGTTCCGAGGAGGATCTAGTCTGTAGAAAGGAGTTGTAGTATCTCACTAGTGTTACGAGGAGTATCTAGTCTATGGAAAGGAGTTATAATCTCGTACTAGTGTTACGAGGAGGATCTAGTCTATAGAAAGGTGTAGTTTCTCACTAGTGTTACGAGGAGGATCTAGTCTATAGAAAGGAGTTGTAGTCTCTCACTAGTGTTACGAGGAGGATCTAGTCTATGGAAAGGAGTTGTAGTTTCTCACTAGTGTTACGAGGAGGATCTAGTCTATGGAAAGGAGTTGTAGTTTCTCACTAGTGTTACGAGGAGGATCTAGTCTATAGAAAGGAGTTGTAGTTTCTCACTAGTGTTACGAGGAGGATCTAGTCTATAGAAAGGAGTTGTAGTTCCTCACTAGTGTTACGAGGAGGATCTAGTCTATGGAAAGGAGTTGTAGTTTCTCCCTAGTGTTACGAGGAGGATCTAGTCTATGGAAAGGAGTTGTAGTTCCTCACTAGTGTTACGAGGAGGATCTAGTCCATGGAAAGGAGTTGTAGTTTCTCACTAGTGTTACGAGGAGGATCTAGTCTATAGAAAGGAGTTATAATCTCGTACTAGTGTTGTCTTTAGCGAAAATTAGTTTGATTGGGTACTGATTTTTATAGATCTGTGTAAAGGTTATCTTAGCGAGACACTTAATTAGTTTTTCTCTAGTTACATCAAGGTTAGCAAGTGTCTAAACCGTAGGTTAACACCAAAAATTCAATCTAGATTTATACTAAATCATAGGAGATTGAGTTTGAGTAATGAGATAAAGGTAAACTTTGTTCAGTAGACAGCTCTAAAGATTTATTTCATGAAGGACATATTAGTTTCCTTGCATAATTGGCCAAAGGGGAGTTTCAATTAAAAGGGTTTTGAGAATAATTTAAATAATTCTGGTGCCAAAATTTATTTCATACTTGAATCGTAGATTTCAAAAAATTTCGTAATGAGTAATTGAAAGTATTTAAGAATAAGCAAATCCACTGGTTAATAAATTTAAAGTAATTTCACTTGTCTTTGCATTAATTCTTTTAAGATTAAATCTAATTTTTTTTCAATAGTAGCTTAATCGGTTGCCCACTTTACCAGATTGGTATATATTAATTGTTTTTATCTATAGATTTTCAAAACTATATTGTTATTTTATGAATAATTTATATTAACATCTTACGTGGCCATATTAAGATGAGGTGATAGACAAGGTGTTGAATGTTAGATATGCAGATATAAAAATATTCTCTATTTATATGAAGGACAAGCTTAAGGTTTTTTTTTTTTTCACAATTCGTTTTTGAGAGAAGTTTCAGGCTTGTGCTTTTACCATAAGCAATTAAATTTACAAATACCTAATGTATAATTCAGATTATTTTCAAGAGTCTCTTTAAATGAATGGAATTATTATGGCATTTACAAATGATACCTAATATATAAATTTGATTTTTTAAGTTTCTTTAAATAAATGTAATTATTTTTTTTCTTATTTAGGAATAAAACCATTAGTTCATCCCATTGAAATATAGACAGTTTGAAAGTCTTGGGATTAATTCTTTTTAAATAAAATTTCACTTATCTCCAGTATTCATAGTCCAAATGCAGATATTTTGGTTAGAAGCCAACTAGTTTGGCCAAATCTAAGATAATTTGAAGGTCGTCCACTATCCTTAACATTACGGAGAATTTAACAGTTAAAGAGGTATATTATCATACCCATAGATGTTTTTACAGTGTTAATAACCTTTTCAAACCACATAATGGCCTAATATAATAGATTTAACTTTGAAATTAATTTTATATTGAATTTCTGATAATTAAACTCAAATTGAAATTATAATTAGTTTTATGTTGAAATTCTGATAATTAAACTCAAATTGAAATTATAATTAGTTTCATGTTAAATTTCTGATAATTAAACTCAAATTGAAATTATAATTAGTTTCATGTTGAATTTCTGATAATGAAACTCAAATTAAAATTATATCTTTCACGTAGTACGTTTTAAGGTAAATAATTTTCCAAATTAATAAAAAAAATCGACTGACTGAGACCGTAAATACGAAGTTTGTAATGCCGAAGATATTCTGTTAAAGGTAGACTGACTTAAAAGCATCCATATAAGAAAGAATGACTCAAAATCTCCTTAAGCTTGTCCATTGTTTGTTCAAGTTAGAGATGTTCAGGATGAGGTAATATCAATAGAAGTTATTCTGGGTAGGGCAGAGTGTGTGTGTGTGTGTGTGTGTGTGTGTGTGTGTTTCATATTATAGACTAATTTTCACCAAGTAGACCAACTATTCGATTAGTTGGTGAGCCTGTATAATAGGAGTTAGCACTAGGCAATGTAACACTTGGGTAAAATCTGTTTGGTCATCAGCAACAATTTTATAGATAGCCTTACTGTTAGTTTAAGGGCTGTAGGGTTTGTAGGTAGGCCTGCTGTTAGATTGAGGGTTGTTCAGCTTTGTAGGTAGGCTTACTGTTAGTTTAAGGGGTTTTCAGCTTTGTAGGTAGGCCTACTGTAAGTTTAAGGGTTGTTCAGCTTTGTAGGTAGGCCTACTGTTTAAGGGGTTTTCAGCTTTATAGGTAGGCCTACTGTTAGTTTAAGGGCTGTAGGCTTTGTAGGTAGGCCTGGTGTTAGTTTAAGGGTTGTTCAGCTTTGTAGGTAGGCCTACTGTTAGTTTAAGGGGTTTTCATCTTTGTAGGTAGGCCTACTGTTGGTTTAAGGGTGGTAAAGCTTTGTAGGTAGGCCCACTCTTAGGTTAAGGTTTGTTTTAGCATTTAAGAAAATCTTAAATTAGGTTCTCTCTACGTAGCTTTCAAAAGGGGTCTTATTTGAGAATGTATTACACATGGAACTAAATTGACTTTTGTGGTCCACGTGCAAGGTTAATGTGTACTTCGGTCCGATCTGCCTATCTGCTAGGAGGAGTAGTAAGGATAGTCAGGGCAGTGGTTTGCACGTGTCTTCTCCTTTACCCGACTCAATCATGCACATGAAATGGGACGGATGAGAGAGATGCCTTTGGGCAGTTGTGGTTCCTGTCTGCTTTTGGGAGAGCAAAAGGTTTCTGGAGTAATCGATCGTGGTGGAATTGCATTATAAGACTGATGAGGTCTCCACTCCCTCCAGCCATGTTTTCACTTAATGGTCGTTTCTAGACGAAAATTTTTAATTGAGAAAAATCCCCTTGCTCTGTATTAACTAATTAGAATACTATAACATTATCTTGAAGAAGCATCATACTATTCTTGGCATATTTGATTCACGATCATTGCATTAATGTCTGTAAGATTTTCAATAAAACATTTCAAAAAAGAAGGAAATGGAAAGCATTCAAGGGCCTGGTGACTTTGTTCGCTCAAAAACAAAATTTTTAATTAGTCACTTGTTACCAGGTGGGAAGGGGCGGGCCTTGGTGGGCTTTCCATTTCCTTCTCTTTTTTTTATTATTGAAAACTACTAATTTACACAATCATGGCACTTGTAATCTCAAATGTTGAACTTCAAACTCATTCCAATGATCAGAAAATGCCAAGAGAATGAATTACTTTAGTATCCCATGTTATGAGATCTGAAGTGTCCATTTTCTATGACTGTTGTTGGTCGAGTTTGTTGTTAGAAAACGGGGTTAAAAAGAATTTGATATAGTTTGTCATTGGCTTTGTAGTATATTCATATTTTTATACTTAATAGCAATATTAAGTGTATTGAAACCTGTCCTGTATATGGCAAATAATCTTCTACAATAAAAGACTTGCTTGAAATATATTTGTTTTTCTTAATTCATAATTGGTAACCATAAAATTAACGCAAAATAATAGTCGACTCTTAGTGGATTATGCTTAAAACCAGTTAAAGTTAACTTGGATATAGGCTATACTTTAAAGATAAATGAATTTGAGGCTATGAATTATCATCTAGAGTTGTCAGGAATGAATATACTTTGAGAATTGGACTGAACATGAATACCATAGCAAATAAGTCCTCATTTTGATAATACTCCCATACCAAGAAACACTATTTCTCTCATATGACCAGTGAAAGAGTGAAAGAGCTCTGTGCATGGGAAGTGAATAAACCAGTCTTATGAATGAACACTTGTGGTTTATCATAGTTAAAAGCAAGGTTTATTTCGTGAGCTCTCAGGTCTTTCAGAGGAGAGAGAAAACAGGCAATTTACTGGTACCAGAAGAGGGAGGGGGGCGACTGGGGAGAACACTCAATCATATGAACGTTAAGGAGAGCACTCCAGGTTATGAAATTTTTATATTTTTTTTTAATTTGTTCTTTTTTATTTTGTTCAATATTTGTTTTACTGTTGTTTTTTTTTGGATGTAATGAATTTAAATAAATTTTATTAGTTAATTTCTTTTATTCACAATTTTAGTTACATATGTTATACATTGTAAGCAAAATTTTACAAAAATTTTCAAAGTTTTACTGCTCTTTTATACATTACTACTGTATCTTCTATTTATACATTACCACTGTATCTTCTATTTATACATTACAACTGTATCTTCTATTTATACATTACTACTGTATTTTCTATTTATACATTACAACTATCTTCTATTTATACATTACAACTGTATCTTCTATTAATACGTTTCTACTGTATCTTCTATTTATACATTACCACTGTATCTTCTATTAATACATTACTACTGTATCTTCTATTTATACATTACTACTGTATCTTCTAGAAGATACAGTAGTACTGTGTCTTCTATTCATACATTACAACTGTATATTACGTTTACGAATGGCTAGTGTATTTTGTAATTTTGATCTGAAAATACAGCTTTTTTAACTATGAAAAATGTAGAAAAGACATTAGCCATGTAGAGAGACTTGTAATCGTAAAGTAAAAGACATTATAGAAGATATAAAAGACATCCATGGCTTAGCCTTGAATGTCTGAAGATGTCTTCTATAATGTCTTTTACTTTACGATTACAAGTCTCTCTACATGGCTAATGTCTTTTCTGCCTTTTTCATTGCTAAAACAGCTGTATTTTCAGATCAAAATTACAAAATACAGTAGCAATTTATAAATAGAAGATACAGTTGTTATGTATGAATAAACAATACAGTAGTAATGTATAAATAGAAGATACAGTGGTAATGTATAAATAGAAGATACAGTAGTAATGTATAAATAGAAGATACAGTAGTAATGTATAAATAGAGGATACAGTAGTAATGTATAAATAGAGGATACAGTAGTAATGTATAAACAGAAGATACAACAGTAATGTATAAATAGAAGATAATGTTGAAATGTATAAATAGAAGATACAGTTGAAATGTATAAATAGAAGATACAGTTGAAATGTATAAATAGAAGATACAGTTGAAATGTATAAATTGAAGATACAGTAGCAATATATAAATAGAAGTCAGAAATAATACATTAGCAGATAATACAATTGCAAAAAAAAAAAAAAAAAAAAAAAAAAAAAAACGATAGCAATTTATACAAGCAATATCATTCAAAATTGATATGCAACTTTACTATAGTACAATGAATATATAATGTACCACTAGCCTGACTATTAATTTTTTTGCATCTAAACCATCTCAGAATGACAACTGAAAGTGCAAATGAAAACAATTCTGATAATGTTGATTTTAAGCAATGTCTGCCTATTTGCTTGCCAACACAAGGGACAGTGGAAGTTTCAAACAAGAGCGTTTTTTGAACTATAATTCTAAGTTAATCACTTTAGTGTTTCAAGCATTGATGTTTTTAGAAGCTACCTAATATTCACATACTTCAAACTGGTAAGAAACAAACTCATTTCCATCAGTTCCTACGCTTAAAGATCTTACTCAACTTTTCAACTTTGAAAATTTCTCTGTCATTACTGTTTATAATTATTGTCCACCCAAGGAAACATTCTCACAGCTACCCTCTCCAATAAGATGAAATTTAAGCTATTTCCTATACATTTCTTCAATATAAATCTAAACTATTTGATCACCGAATTTCTCAAACTTTCTCAAAGACTACCAAGAGGTGTGCCTTCTCTAGACTGCCTTTCTAGAAAGAATTTACTCTTATAGACCATCCTTTTAGTTAAATTAAAAGCTATAAATACATCAAGCACAATTACTCTCACTATAAAAGAACAAATTAATCAAAGTCATTTGTAATATTCCTCAAAACTTGTCCCTGAACTTTTCATCTTAAAATCCTGTCCTGATGAACATCTTCATTTGCTTTCCGATAATTCATATGGAGTCCTATTTCAATAATAAAAAATTACACTCAAATATTTTACCTAAATTCATCATACTAACATTCAACATGGCTTAACTATTTTTACTTTTAGCTGATAAATTTCTGTACTTTACCTTTTTACATACTTCATTGACACCATGGCATGTCCCTTATCTATTCCTTCACACTACTTAACCCTTTGTTTTTAATAGATTTTTAGTTTTATAGCTACACTTTCCTTCAATCTTTCAATCAATACGTTCTTTGAGATTTCATAACTAATTGAATTATTACATACCCATTCTTTCCTAGACCTTAAATCCAACAACTTTCCTTAAATATCTATAATTAATCTGATAATAGTTCTCTACAACATTTTTTTTATCTACCCATCCCCTTTTTTTATAACTCATTAATTTACGAAAAAACCCTAACTTCAAACCTTTTAAAAACTAAAATCTTTAACAATTTATTCCCAGATACCTAAACTGAAGCTTTAATCTTCCATATGTCCTCAAGTCTTTCCATCAAGTCACTTGACCTACATTATGTAACTAATGTGAAGCAGATCACATGACAAGGTCATTACATGTAATATTCAAAATGTAAACATTGCTTAAAAATCAGTCATTTTGACTAGAAATATCTTCTTCAAAACAGTGAAGTCATTCTAAGGCTTATTATTCAAAACTAACAACTCCAAGAACATCAAGGTTAGGACAATTTCTCAGCTACTTTGAAACAAGGATCTTACATGTGACTGCAGTAATGTTCCACAAAGAATTTTTCCTTTTAAAGATTTAATAAAATTTGTATTGAAATTACTTCTGAGAAGAAAAAAATGTGGAAATGATTAACAAAAATACCTCCTTACTTTATCGAAATCAAAATACATAATTTTTTTCCTCTATAGAATGGGAACTTACTGAAAAACTAAATTGTACATTAACGAGAGAGAGAGAGAGAGAGAGAGAGAGAGAGAGAGAGAGAGAGAGAGAGAGAGAGAGAGAGAGAGAGAGAGAGAGAGAGAGACGGGATTTCAAAATTACTTCGATAATTTAAAACAACTTTACTTTAATTCTCACTGGCTTATGGCATTGCATATCAAAATTTCTCAAAATAAGAAATCGATCAATTTTAATGTTATATTACGGACTGATGAAGGTTTTAAACTATGAAATTATAAATAAAAAACACTTGAGACAAATACTCAGGCAGAACTTGTCAATTTCTCAATGAATTAGATAGATGGATTTGACAATATTCTCTCTAGCAATCATTTAAATAAAGGTAGCTATGGGATCAATGCTTGAACTACAGTACAGGGATAGACGATGCAAGTTAAAACTAAGTTAGATTTTAGCCTATTTTGAAGGAATTTAGCAATCATTTAAATAAAGGTAGCTATGGGATCAATGCTTTTACTAAAGAACAGGGATAAACGATGTAAGTTAAAACTAAGTTAGATTTTAACCTATTTTGAAGGAATTTAGCAATCATTTAAATAAAGGTAGCTATGGGATCAATGCTTGTATTACAGAACAGGGATAGACGATGTAAGTTAAAACTGTTAGATTTTAACCTATTTTGAATGGATTTTGCAATCATTTAAATTAAGGTAGCTATGGGATCAATGCTTGAACTACAGAACATGGGATCAATGCTTGAACTACAAAACAGGGATAGACGATACAAGTTAAAACTAAGTTAGATTTTTGCCTATTTTGAAGGAATTTAGCAATCATTTAAATAAAGGTAGCTATGGGATCAATGCTTGAACTACAGTTCAGGGATAAATGATGCAAGTTAAAACTAAGTTAGATTTTAGCCTATTTTGAAGGAATTTAGCAATCATTTAAATTAAGGTAGCTATGGGATCAATGCTTGAACTACAGTTCAGGGATAAATGATGCAAGTTAAAACTAAGTTAGATTTTAGCCTATTTTGAATGAATTTAGCAATCATTTAAATTAAGGTAGCTATGGGATCAATGCTTGTATTACAGAACAGGGATAGACGATGCAAGTTAAAACCAAGTTAGATTTTAGCCTATTTTGAATGGATTTAGCAATCATTTAAATTAAGGTAGTTATGGGATCAATGCTTGTACTAAAGAAGAGGGATAGACGATCCAAGTTAAAACTAAGTTAGATTTTAGCCTATTTTCAATGGATTTAGCAATTATTTAAAAAAAACATAGCTAAGGGATCAAAGCTTGTACTACTGTACAGGGATAGACGATACAAGTTAAAACTAAGTTAGATTTTGGCCTATTTTGAATGAATTTAGCAATCATTTAAACAAAGGTAACTATGGGATCAATGCTTGTATTACAGTATACGGATAGACGATGTAAGTTGAAACTGAGTTAGATTTTAGCCTATTTTGAATGGATTTAGCAATCATTTAAATAAAGGTAGCTATGGGATCAATGCTTGAACTGCAGAACAGGGATAGACGATGCAAGTTAAAACTAAGTTAGATTTTAGCCTATTTTGAATGGATTTAGCAATCATTTAAATAAAGGTAGCTATGGGATTAATACTTGTACTAAAGAACAGGGATAAACGATGCAAGTTAAAACTAAGTTAGATTTCAGCCAATTTTGAATGGATTTAGCAATCATTTAAATAAAGGTAGCTATGGGAATAATGCTTGTACTACAGTACAGTGATAAACGATGCAAGTTAAAACTAAGTTAGATTTTAGCGTATTTTGAATGGATTTCAACATGGAAACCAACTTCAACATCCTGAACTCTCTAGACATTAGTTATGCCAACTAAAAGTTATCGAATAGAAGTGATAAAAGTAATATCGCAGAGATAAGCTAATCTCAAAATGAAAGTATATCAATCTAAACTTTAAAATAATCTATAAACAAAGTCTAAAAGGGATGAGTTACGAAAGCAGAAGAATAAATGAATGGTTTTAAGTTACAGTTCCAAGAATTTTAAGCAATGCATATGATAGGTTTTAGAAATTATAGCGTGGAACACAAAGCTAATAACCCAGCAGTCACAGGTACAGATAACTTGTTTAAAATTTTTGCATAAATTTACAGATAATATTACTCATTAAAAAGAGTCTTGAGCAGGAGATAACTAGTTTAAAATAGTTGCATAAATTTACAGATAATATTACTCATTGACTTAACAGTCTTGAGCAGGAGATAACTAGTTTAAAATAGTTGCATAAATTTACAGATGATATTACTCATTGACTTAACAGTCTTGAGCAGTTGATAACTAGTTTAAAATAGTTGCATAAATTTACAGATATTACTACTCATTGACTTAACAGTCTTGAGCAGGAGATAACTAGTTTAAAATAGTTGCATAAATTTACAGATAATATTACTCATTGACTTAACAGTCTTGAGCAGGAGATAACTAATTTAAAATAGTTGCATAAATTTACAGATAATATTACTCATTGACTTAACAGTCTTGAGCAGGAGATAACTAGTTTAAAATAGTTGCATAAATTTACAGATAATATTACTCATTGACAAGAGTCTTGAGCAGGAGATAACTTGTTTAAAATAGTTGCATAAATTTACAGATATTACTACTCATTGACAAGAGTCTTGAGCAGGAGATAACTAGTTTAAAATAGTTGCATAAATTTACAGATAATATTACTCATTGACTTAACAGTCTTGAGCAGGAGATAACTAGTTTAAAATAGTTGCATAAATTTACAGATATTACTACTCATTGACTTAACAGTCTTGAGCAGGAGATAACTAGTTTAAAATAGTTGCATAAATTTACAGATAATATTACTCATTGACTTAACAGTCTTGAGCAGGAGATAACTAATTTAAAATAGTTGCATAAATTTACAGATAATATTACTCATTGACTTAACAGTCTTGAGCAGGAGATAACTAGTTTAAAATAGTTGCATAAATTTACAGATAATATTACTCATTGACAAGAGTCTTGAGCAGGAGATAACTTGTTTAAAATAGTTGCATAAATTTACAGATATTACTACTCATTGACAAGAGTCTTGAGCAGGAGATAACTAGTTTAAAATAGTTGCATAGATTTACAGATATTACTACTCATTGACAAGAGTCTTGAGCAGGAGATAACTAGTTTAAAATAGTTGCATAAATTTACAGATATTACTACTCATTGACAAGAGTCTTGAGCAGGAGATAACTTGTTTAAAATAGTTGCATAAATTTACAGATATTACTACTCATTGACAAGAGTCTTGAGCAGGAGATAACTAGTTTAAAATAGTTGCATAGATTTACAGATATTACTACTCATTGACAAGAGTCTTGAGCAGGAGATAACTAGTTTAAAATAGTTGCATAAATTTACAGATATTACTACTCATTGACAAGAGTCTTGAGCAGGAGATAACTTGTTTAAAATAGTTGCATAAATTTACAGATATTACTACTCATTGACAAGAGTCTTGAGCAGGAGATAACTAGTTTAAAATAGTTGCATAGATTTACAGATAATATTACTCATTGACAACAGTCTTGAGCTGGATTATCAAACTCAAAACCTTTCGAGGGCAAATTATGAACGTGACTATGATCTCGAGGGCCATCAAAGATTTGGTAATTATCTATTGGCAAGACTGAAGATTAGTTTTTTGCTTAATAGAAATATACTGAAAAGTATATGGAAGACATAAAATATTCTGAAAATTTTGACCATATGAAGCACTAAGATATGACCTAATAATGCTTAAAGAATTTAATCAAAGTTTTAAGACTTTTTCTTCGTGGAGATAACTTCAGTTTGATGAATTTCTGTCGAAGAGCGAGTTGAGACCAGAACTTCTTGCCATGGGTTCCTTAATCCTGTAAAAAGAAAATTAGAATATCAGTTTGACATATGGATGGATATTTTACTACACAAAAAAAAATTCTGGATACTAATACAGCTTAAGATCAATAGCATAAATTGCCTACTTATTGTAATAGAATAATAATTTGCATGAAGCACTTGACAAATACCTAAGATAGTTTTAAATCAATGAAGTATAAACATTTCATTCAACAGAATTACTCCAATTACCTTTATAACAAAACTCATTTAACCTCTACGCTGATCCCTTGATTATTTACTGTCCAAATCCACTGCATTTCATCATAAGATGTAAAGTTGTTCAGCTTTATTGTATGGTTAAACTGTGAGGTAGAATCTCTTGCCTAACCTTAACATGGTTCCTTGTACCTGATTCCTAATTACTCTCTGCAAAATAAGTTTGCGGGCACTCTAACGCCTTATAGATAAGTGCAAAGCTTCTAAGCTTCTTCTTATCATCATTGTAATTCATCTTATTTTACCTGTACCATAAATAAATTAATAATGAATTCCCCAATCTTTACTTTTATCTAATTCTACCTTGAAATCAGATAAGATAACACACCTTGCTATCATCAGTTTTGGTAACCTATTGTGGTCATTTTGGACTTTTTAAATTCTTCTTTCATGTGCATTGCCTTAGATTTAAATACAACCAGATCCCTGCTAGGATTTTGCAATGTATCTATACTTATGTCTAGTTTCATTAACTGTCCTAATTCCGGGCATGGAAACAAATGTTCAGTAGTATCCTTCATCTTTACACAGGTCACACAAATTATCCCCTGAAATTTGCTTTTAAGTTGAGCATATTCAATATTATCTTCATTACAAGGGCTGCCTTATCCAGATCCATTTCTCTGATATAAAGCTGTGGGTACATTCATACTTTTGCAAATGTATCCTACATCAAGCCTTGAATCTGTTCCAATAAACCCAAGGAACATCTATAATACACTCAATGTTAACATTTATATTTATCCATTGAATAATCTACCCTACTTAAGAGAGTGCCTAGAGCATCACACTAACAGGTGGTTTCAACATATTGACGAATACTATGAAGAACTGCAGAGTGTAATAGACGAAATCCCAGAGATATGGAAACTGTAATTGGTGACTTCAATGCTAAAGTTGGGAGGAATAATCAAGGTATAGAGAATATAAAGGGTGTTGAGGGTCTTGGTGAAGTTGCAAATGAAAATGGAGCAAATTTCATAAGCTTTTGTTCAACAAACAATCTTGTTATTGGAGGTACTCTTTTCCAACACAAGGACATCCACAAATAGATCACATAGCCATTAATAAAGAAAGGAGGACGACTCTGAAAAATGTAAGAAGCTATAGAGATGCAGCTATTAGTAGTGATAACCAGCTCCTTATTGCCACACTGAAATTAAAACAGAGCAACAAACAGAAATGTAGATAGAACACCTAGGTTTGATACAACTAAGCTTCTAGAAGATGAGCACAGAGAATCATTTGCTATTGAATGTAGAAATCGATTTGTATCTTAGAGACTTTAATGGATAAAACAGACAATAATGAAGAATGGTGTGAAATTAGTGCGTGCATTAAGAATACAGAAGAGGAGCTACTATGAATAGATAGCCTAAGTGTTAGAAAAATAAACTTCTCATAAAAAGTATAATAAAACTGAAAGGATAGATTGGAGAGGTAACCAAAAATCAATGTAAGTAATTGGAATCTTCTAGTAAAGAGAAACGAGGCACAAGGAAAAACAATCTGGAAAGTGGATACAGTACAAGGATTCTGGTTCTGAGGGAAATATATGGTGATTAACTCTGCATTATTCATAACATTTATAAGAAAGCTTCAGAACTGATGACTCAGATCACAGAATATATACGAGGCCTCAGAGTTTTATTGTCTGATATTTTTCAGAATAAGAACTGATGACTCAGATCACAAAATATATATGAGGCTTCAAACTTTTATTGTCTGCTTTTTTTCAGAATAAGAACTGATGACTCAGATCACAAAATATATACGAGGCTTCAGACTTTTATTGTCTGATTTTTTTTTTTCAGAATAAGAACTGATGACTCAGATCACAAAATATTTACGAGGCTTCAGACTTTTATTGTCTGATGTTTTTTCAGAATAAAAACTGACGACTCAGATCACAAAATATATACGAGGCTTCAGACATTTATTGTCTGATATTTTTCAGAATAAGAACTGATGACTCAGATCACAAAATATATAAGAGGCTTCAGACTTTTATCGTCTGATATTTTTTCAGAATAAAAACTGATGACTCAGATCACAAGTTATATACGAGGCTTCAGACTTTTATTGTCTGATATTTTTTCAGAATAAGAACTGATGAGTCAGGTCACAAATTATATACGAGGCTTCAGACATTTATTGTCTGATATTTTTCAGAATAAGAACTGATGACTCAGATCATAAAATATGTACGAGGCTTCAGACTTTTATTGTCTGATATTTTTTTCAGAATAGCAAAGGGGAAACAAAGGGACATATCTTACAGGAGATATAAATATTTGTTACATTTTGGAAACAATAACTGACAAGTAATAAATACCAAACAGAATTTGAGGAAGAATGATGCAAGGGTTCTAAGTATATTGACCTATAAAGAAAAAACAGGAACATTGCGTAAGGTTAAGAGAAACAGTGTGAGAAAATCCAGTGTCTGAGGCCATATTGGTAGGAAAAGGATTGAGACCTAGTAGGGACAAAATATTTGATTTAATGGTTTTAACTGAAGATGAAAGCTTATCGTGGCATTTTACTTTTCATAGCCTTTTGTTTACCAAAAGCCCTTCATCCCATGGTCATCCCTCTTTTGATTTTGGTCTTATATCCTCAAAAAACACTGTCCTAAGTAGATATAAACCCGTAAATGGGCAGCAGTTTTGTATGAAACCCAAAGAGAAATTACTAATATGTGTACGAGAATGAAGAGGTTGAAAGTTATTCAGAAAAGGATTCATTCAAGTGCCCCACCAAGTTGGGAGTGCTACTTTTAACCTTGAATAGGAAAATGAATATATTGTCAAAAGAAGAAAAGGGAAAAGGATGTCAAAAAGGATTACCAAGTAATGGTAGTAACCAAATGTTACAGAATGCATAGAAGCTGTCACCTTGGAATTAATTTATCAGATAAAGTTCATGGCGATTGAAAAGGAAACCAAAGGGAAAGGTAGCCTAAGAAGTGTGTTATGAGTAGTACCTATTGCAAAGGTAGTGAGCAAGTGAGAAAGTGAGATAGCGAGATAGTGAAATAGTGAGAAATGTGACAAAAGCCTTCATGAAGTTATAAGCAAGTGGTCATGACAAAAGCCTTCATGAAGTTAATCAATATAAGCAAGTGGTCATGTGGATGTTGTGGAAAGTAATTATTGAGAGGGCAGTGAAAAAGTGAGAACAGTTACAAAAGCCCGAATGAAGTTAATCAACGTAAGTATGTGGCCATGTGGATGTTGTAGGAAGCACATATTGAAATTGTAGTTAGAAAGTGAGTGACAAAAGCCTGGGTGAAGTCAATCAAGGTAAGGATGTGGCTATGTACATTTAGTTAGAAGTGCTTACTGAAAAGGTTATTGAGAAAGTATGAAAAGTTTCAAAGACTTGAGTGAAATTAATCAACGTAAGGATGTGGCCGTGTGTATGTGGAAAGTACTTATTAAAACGGTAGTGGAAAAGCGAGAAAAGTACAAAAGCCTGGATAAAGTTAATCATAAGTGGACATGTGGATGTTGTGGTAAGTACTTATTGAGATGCCTGTAAAAAAGTGACAAAAGCCTAAATAGAGTTAATAAACTAAGTGGCTATGTTTATGCTGTGGGAAGAACTTATTGAGAAGGCTGTAAAAAGTTACAAAAAACCTGGTTAAAGTTAATCAAAAGACAATATGGCCATGTGGATGCTTTGGGAAGTTGGGATGCCTGTAAAAAAAGTAACAAAAGCCTAAATAGAGTTAATAAACTAAGTGGCTACGTTTATGCTATGGGAAGAACTTATTGAGAAGGCTGTAAAAAGTAAAAAAAAAAAAAAAAAAAAAAAAACCTGGTTAAAGTTAATCAAAATACAATATGGCCATGTGGATGCTTTGGGAAGTACTTTGAGTGAGCCCTGAGAAAGTGAGAAAATTACAAAAGCATATATGAGGTTAATCAGCGTAAGCCATGTGGTCATGAGTATGTTGTGGGAAGTACTTATTGGTAGGGTAGTTAAAGTGAGGAAAGTGACGAAAGCCTGGATAAGTTCGATAAACCTAAGTATGGGGTCATGTGTTTGTTGGGGGTGTTCCAACCGTGTCACACGATCGTACATAATTCATTTTGTATATATTATGCTTGTATCTTCGCTCTTCCCTCGCACTAAAAAGAACTCAGTACTACTCAGTAGCTTTCATCCTGCCTTTGAATCACAACCTTCTCGCGGCTCGTCACATAAGTACTTATTGACAGAGTAGTTGTAAAGTGAGAAAAGTTATAAAAGGCTGGGTGAAGTTAATTAATGTAAGTATGTGGTCATATGTATGTTGTGGGAAGCACTTATTAAAAGGGCAGTAGGAAAGGGATAAAAGTGACAAATGCCTGGATTAATTTAATAAATATAGGTAGTCATGTGGATGTTGAAACTGCGAAGTACTTATTAAGAGGGCAGTGAGCAAGTTGACAAAAGCCTGGATAAAGGTAATCACCTTAAGGATGTGGCCATGTACTCATTATTATGAGAATTTTCTAGACTTTGGGGAATACTTATTGACATGGCAACGAGAAAGTGAGTAAAATGGATAACGGTGGAATAGTATTTCATTACTAGAAGAAATTGAGAGTACCCTATTGGTAGAAATAGAGAGTTAAAAAAAGCTGAAATGAGAAGGAATAACAGAGAATTATAAAAAGCTAAAATCTAAGACTAACATAAAATACATTGGAACGATCAGGATGAATTTCACCAAACACGATAGAATTTAATGTTAGAGGTTTATCTAAAGATTAAATATTTCAATAACCTGCAAGGTAGGAATGTTCGATTTTTAATGTTCCCACACCTTCAATAACCTAAAAGGCAGGAGTGTTCGACTTTTATGTCCTCACACCTTCAATAACCTAAAAGGCTGGAGTGTTCGAATTTTGATGCTCTCACTTTCAACAGCCTAAAAAGCAGGAGTGTTCGAATTTTAATGTTCTCACACTTTCACAATAACCTAAAAACCAGGAGTGTTCGAGTATCAATGTTCTCACACCTTCAATAACCTAAAAAGCAGGTGTTCGAATTTTAATGTTCTCACACCTTCAATAACCTAAAAGGAAGGAGTGTTCAACTTTTAATGTTCTCACACTTTCACAATAACCTAAAAGGCAGGAGTGTTCGACTTATATGGCCTCACACCTTCAATAACCTAAAAGGCAGGAGTGTTCGACTTTTAATGTTCTCACACCTTCAATAACCTAAAATGCAGGAGTGTTCGACTTTTAATGTTCTCACACCTTCAATAGCCTAACATGGTGTTGGACTTTTAATGTTCTTACACTTTCACAAAAACCTAAAAGACAGGACGACTTTTAAATGTTCTCACACTTTCACAATAACCTAAAAAGCAGGAGTGGCGTTCGAGTATCAATGTTCTCACACCTTCAATAACCTAAAAGGCAGGAATGTTCGACTTTTATGTCCTCACACACTCCAAAAGAACCAAAAACTTATGTAGTCAACCATTACCTTTAATTACAGTAGAATATTATCCTCCTAGAGTTTTGTAGTCTTCTGATGGGCATTTTAAATACGGCCCAGGATGAATCTCATCTTCTTGACAGTATATTCAGCATCTGAAAAAGGGAACAGATTAAGATTCTTATATTTTTATCTATCACTACATTCAATTATTCCATACAAATTACAATTGGGGGGAGAGAGAGAGAGAGAGAGAGAGAGAGAGAGAGAGAGAGAGAGAGAGAGAGAGAGAGAGAGAGAGAGGAGAGAGAGAGAGAGAGAGAGAGAGGAGATAATTTTTGTTACAGTTTTAGTAATTAACGGATTATCAGACATGAAAAAGTAAAACAAATGCATCAGAAAGCAAATTTTCCAAAAAAAAAAATTACAAGATATTTTTCAATTTACTCAACTTATGCCGTGTGAAATGTTGAATGTCTTGGAAAGTATATTATGTTATGAAATGAATTATGAAAGGTCTTGTAGCGAGTAAGGTTCCCCTGCAGTATAGGACCAGAATTTTTTTTTATACTTCACCTATATCAATATCTCCAACTAAAACTTTTCAACTCCTTCCCGAGCTCTCCTACTTATCGGGACTTACTACTGTAATTATTTTTCTCTAACTAAGACTGGAGCCAGTGCGCTCTTGGGAAGGCGTCCCCTTCCCACAGTCACCCACTTCCTTCTCAAACAACCCATCATAACCCAAAACCTATCCCAATATCCTAAGATAAATGTTGCAGAATATCCTCCATCCCAACTACCTATCCCAATAAATCCTACCAAAACACCTACGGGCTGCAAGATTGCAAAAGCCCGTGTCTGGCCAAAAGGGCCAGACAATCTTCAACAACAACAAGACCAGAAATGTATCCCTTACAGTAAGGTAAATGTAATTGTATCGACGTACACAACCATGAACATCCATTCTACCAAGAGCAATCACATTGCATAATTTATCTGCATATTAAATAAATGATTATGGGTCAAATATTGTTCCACACTTTCATCTATGTATCAACCAACCTGATTTTATGCACAATACGAACCTATGCACTCAAAAGAGGACAACAAACGATGTTTCAATGATAGAGGCAAGAAAGCAGTGAGAATGCCCTAGAGATTGACCATATATATATATGAAGAGTGCTCACTGCAGTATAGGACCAGAACTCTAAAACACCAAGAATGTTCGCCTTACTTCCTGATAAAACAAGTTACTTGCAATACACTGTTTATTACGCTAAAAGGACTCTTGCACAATGCAGAACCTTGACACTAATAGGATGGATTAAAAAAAAAAAAAAAAAAAAAAAAGGCTTTAATAGATTCTCAAGACACATTTTCTACTTTACTTTTAACTGAATTTCCCACAGAGTTGACTTGGTGACTAAACGGTGTCTAAAAGTCTAAACTAGACATTTAAGTACCTGTGCTAATATAAAACATTACTTGACTTGAATCTGTAAATAATCTATATCTGAGGGGTCAATCCATGGTTGTGATGGAAACCAGAATGTTTTAAATGTTTGGTTGCTTGTTCCCTTTAGAGAGAGAGAGAGAGAGAGAGGAGAGAGAGAGAGAGAGAGAGAGAGAGATGAGAGAGAGAGAGAGAGAGAGGATTTATGCAATTGTGGCTGGGGTTGAGAGAGAGAGAGAGAGAGAGAGGAGAGAGAGAGAGAGAGAGAGAGAGAGAGAGAGGAGAGAGAGAGGAGAGAGGATTTATGCAATTGTGGCTGGGGTCAGAGAGAGAGAGAGAGAGAGAGAGAGAGAGAGAGAGAGAGAGAGAGAAGAGAGGAGAGACGAGGAGAGAGAGAGAGAGAGAGGATTTATGCAATCGTGGCTGGGGAGAGAGAGAGAGAGGAGAGAGAGAGAGAGTGAGAGAGAGAGAGAGAGAGAGAGGAGAGAGGAGAGAGAGGAATTTATGCAATCGTGGCTGGGAGAGAGAGAGAGAGAGAGAGAGAGAGAGAGAGAGTGAGAGAGAGAGAGAGAGAGGATTTATGCATCGGGCTGGGAGAGAGAGAGAGAGTGAGAGAGAGAGAGAGAGGATAGAGAGAGAGAGAGAGAGAGAGAGAGAGAGAGAGAGAGAGAGAGAGTGGATTTATGCAATTGTGGCTAGGGACTGGGAGGGGCCATTAGATAACGAGGTATAAGTGGTGACTGCTATTGCACTATTAAGTACAAGTATTAAAAACAGGTAAGTTACCATGGAGAGAGAGAGAGAGAGAGAGAGAGAGAGAGAGAGAGAGAGAGAGAGGAGAGAGAGAGAGTCGAGAGGACTAATAGGTATGGGTAAACCTATCAAATCCAAACTATATAAGAATGCCTTTAGTTTACCTTTTACTTAAAAATGAGATCACTTTAAACCATGAAAATTGTGGATTCTTCCTTTTACTCTGATCGAAACGGTTTCCTTAGTTTATGTTCGAGAATAATTAAAAGAAAAATATGGCGTTGAATTTATATAAAAAGTTGTAATTTCAAACAACAATAAAACATTTTGTTGCTTACACGATATGTCAATGTCAAGTTTCAACGAACTCAGAACTTCGGCAAGTTGTTAATCATGTTGGAAATAACACGGAAAATCAAGATGTCCAAACCTAGGCAGCAATTGTAAGGCAAGTCCCCCCTTAAAACTCACGAGTTTACTGACATGATATTCGTTAAACAGTCGAAATAAAATGCCGTGGATTAGGGAGAGCTTCTATTCAAAACAGCTGAGAGAGAGAGAGAGAGAGAGAGAGAGAGGAGAGAGAGAGAGAGAGAGAGGAGAGAGAGAGAGAGGAGAGAGAGAGAGAGATTGTTACAGCTTTAGTAATTAACAGATTATCAGTTAGAAATGAATATAGGAAAACTAATGCATCAGGAAGAAAATTTTCCAAAAAAAAAATACTACAAGATATTTTTCCATTTACTCAACTTATGCCGTGGGAAATGTTGAATGCCTTGGAATGTATATTATGTTATAAAATGAATTATGAAAGGTCTTGTAGCAAGTTAGGTTTCCACTGCAGTATTGAACCAGAAATTCATCCCTTAGAGTAAGGTAATTGAACTTGAATCGAAGTACACAATAATGAACGTCTGTTCTACTAAGATGCAAATATATTACATACTTTTCCTCGATACTAAATCAGTGATTATGTGTCAAATATTGTTCCACACTTTCATCTATGTATCAATCAACCTGATTTTATGCACAATACGAATCTATGCACTCAAAAGAGGACAAAACAAACGATGTTTCAATGACAGAGGCAAGGGGCAGCGAGAATGCCCTAGAGATGGACCATATATACACATCAAGAGTGCCCACTGCAGTATTGAACCAGAAATTTAGGCCTTATGTACAATAACCCACCAAGTTATCAGAACCGGTTGTCCAAAATACTTAAGAGAATTGCTACATTTTGAGCAGCCAACAAATAGTGACGACACGAGAACAGTTACAGATGGCTTCAAACTGTTGAAACCTAGATTTATGTCTACTTTAGGCTCCAGTCTTTAAATATGCAGCCCCGAGACTATATAATAAGCTCCCACGAAACATTCGAATGATTGAAGACATTAAGGCTTTCAAGAGGAAACTGAAGACTTTCTTATTTCATGAGTCTTTTGACAATGACGATTTAACAGTAAATGAACAATATGTGACCTGAAAAAGATAAATACTGTGAACGAACAAGGTAAAACGACAGTGGAGGTCCTGTAGAGAGTGGGGTTCCCCTGCTGTTTGGGACCGGAAAAGCAGCCATCAAAGTAAAGTAAAGTAAAAGTAAAGTAAAGTAAGGGAACAACCATCTAGCAAGATGCGATTACATTGCATACTTTTTCTCTATATTAAATCCTTGATTATGGGTCAGATATTGCTCTCCCCTTTTGCCAATGTATAAAAAAACTTGATTTTATGCTGAATAAGAACCTATGGACCCAAAAGACGACAATAAACTATGTTTCAATGGCAGAGGCAAGGGGCAGTGAGAATGCCCTAGAGATTGACCATACATACATGTGATCAGTGCCCAAAGCTCCCTCTCCATCAAACAAGGGTCAGGTAGGGTCAGGTAATGCCTTAAGGCTTAGCAGTTAGACATACAGGCTCTCCCAAATACCCATCCATTGCTTACAAGGATGGTATGATTGCCATGGTTTAAGATATGTACTTTTGAATTCGACAATTAACATTTACAAAGGACGTTTGACACTATTGTATGGTGTTACAGCCTATATTCTGTAGTTGTGGAACCAATGATATACGAACAATTTTGGTTTCATATCACATTGTTTGATATGAACATTTATAAAAACAGTTTCAGTGCACAGTGGCAAATTATCACGTTACGTTAATATAACCTTTAACACCACTACCTCGTCCAGCGTTGAAACTATGTCATTAACGTTGTATATTTACTTGACGAAAACACTGGCTCTTTATAAACACCCTCAGATAGATCCACGTATTTTTGCTTATTACTGAAAATCAACCAAAAAGACTTTCACCAAGAAAATACCTTTACGTTAGTTAAACCTTTTTTTTTTTATAAAAGGTTTGTTAAAGGTTGATATTCAGTAAACAACAGCAAAAGACACTATCATCAGACATGACCACAAAATTAGTAAAATAATTCCATTGAATATTTAAAGTTAAATTAGTTAAACTACAGTATAGATATAATTTAGTAACAAATGAGTTTATAACACCTTCAAACCAAGTTCCCTAATCCAAAAAGTATTTAAAGCAATAATGGCCTTTCCAAAAGTCCTGTGAATTAGTGCCACAGCTTTGATTCACCAAAATATCAACTGACCGGAATTTCCCCACATGAAACTACTCATGAAATCAACCATTACCTTTATAATCAAACGAGGGCTTGACGATTTGATATCACTAAATAAGCCTTCATATCTTCAGATTAAAGACTGAGCTCCTCCCCACTCGCTGACAACTTGTGGACCATCTTCACAACCACGAACAAATCTGCAGAAAAAACAATTTTGTCAGACTGGTCGAAATACAAACAAGGAAAGTGTTACGTCATAACTAAGGAGGTGATTATGCATGTTAAGTGTTGGATTATTATTATTATTATTATTATTATTATTATTATTATTATTATTATTATTAGTTAAGCTACAACCCTAGTTTGAAAAGCTGGATGCTATAAGCCCAAGGGCTCCAACAAGAATATCTCGCAGGTAGGAAAGGAAATAAGGAAATAAACTACAAGAGAAGTAATTAACAATTAAAATAAAATATTTTAAGAACAGTAACACCATTAAGATAAATCTTGTATATATAAACTATTAAAACATCAAAAAACAAGAGGAAGAGAAGCAACATATAGTGTGCCCAAGTGTACCCTCAAGCAAGAGAACTCTAAAACACTAAGAATGTTCGCCTTACTTCCTAATAAGACACAAGTTACTTGCAATACACTGTTTAATACGCTAAAATTACTTGCAAAATGCAGAACTTGACACTATTAGGATGGATTTAAAAAAGAAAAAAAACATCAATAGATTCTCAAGACATTTCCTGCTTTAATTTTAACTGGATTTCCTAGAGATGTCTTGGTGACTAAACAGTGTCTAAAACTCTAAACTAGACATTTTATTCTTAATAAAATTGTGTTTAAGTACTTGTGGTGATATAAAACTTAACTTAAATCTATAAATTATCTATATATGAGAGCTCAATCCATGGTTGCAAAACAAATCAGAATGTTTCAAAGGTTTATAAAGGTCTATAAAGGAAAAGGTGATACAGACAATTTAAATTCATATAGGCCAATATCAAATCTGTCATATTTTTCGAAAATTATTGAAAACTGCTGTACACGAACAAACCTGGAAACATCTGAGAAAATCTAATGCCATACCTAATGATCAATCTACATACAGAGAAAATTACTCCACAGAAACAACAGTGTTAGCGATTAAAAATAACAACAGAAATTATAACAAATGGCAAGTGTTGCATTCTTGTGATGCTTGGTTTAAGTGCAGTATTTGATACTGTAGAACATACATATCTGATGGAAGACCTTAAAGCTGTGGGCATTGTAGAACGAGCATATGACTGGTTTGTGAGTTATCTTGAAAACCGCAAAGTTATAGTAATATCAAATGTTGAATCTGAGACACGAAAACTAACCAAAGGGGTGCCTCAAGGCAGTGTACTAGGTCCTCTCCTGTTTGAAATTTACATGATTGAACTGGCAAATAGTTTAAAATATACGCTGATGATACACAATTCTATTTCCCAATAGAATCAGTTGATGAAGCTAAAAGAAAGATACATGAAATAATGAATGACATTAAGGATTGGATGTTAACAAAAAAGCTCAAGCTCAATGAAAATAAAAGTGAATGTATTATTTTTGGAAATGAAAAAGATATAAAAAGTATCGAATGCTTCCAAAGAATTGAAATAGGTCAATCGATCATTAACCTAAAGAAATCTGTCAGAAATCTTGGAGTAATCATGGGTGATAGACTGACAATGAATGAACATATGAATAACATGGTAAGAAATTGTAACTATCATATTAGAAACATAGCATTTATTAGTAAATACTTAAATGAAAAATCTATTGCCATACTCATTAATCACCATATATTTTCAAGAATTGATTACTGCAACTCACTGTTCTATGTCTTACCAAATTATCAGCTGAAGAAAATTCAGAGAATACAAAACAGAGCCGCTAGATTAATAAAAGGACTACACAATAGGGAAAGAGTTACCCCTGCACTAATTAAATTACACTGGCTGCCGGTAAAGGCGAGAATTGAATACAAGCTACTCTTACTAACGTTTAAGATACTGAACCAAAATGAATCAAAATATCTAAAAGAATGCCTGAACAAACTAGAACTAGAAACAAATATTAACATAAGACACATGAGTGACAAACAAACTATCTGAACCAAGAACAAATAGTAAATTTGGTGAAAGGGCTTTTAGCTCCTGTGCGCCTAGACATTATAATAAACTGCCAACTGAAATGAAGGACCTAAAGGGAGCAATTGAATTTAAGAAGAAACTAAAGACATTACTTTTCACATGATCATATGATTTGGAAGATGCTACAATCAAAGAATTGTATAAGTTATAATGAAAATGTTTCGTTAGATGAATAATATGGACCCGCCCGAGAAGTAGTTCACTCGACTTCAGTGGAGGGTTGGATTTAAACCCAAAACAAGTGAACAAGTTTAGTTGCATGTTGCCTTTCAGAGAGAGAGAGAGAGAGAGAGAGAGAGAGAGAGAGAGAGAGAGAGAGAGAGAGAGAGAGAGAGAGATTTGATTTATGTAATTGGGGCTGGGGTCTGGATGTCATTAAGTACCAAGGTATAACAGTGGCGATTCTGCAGTTTAACTATTAAGTAAAATTCAAAACACGAGAGAGAGAGAGAGAGAGAGAGAGAGAGAGAGAGAGAGAGAGAGAGAGAGAGAGAGAGAGAGAGAGAGAGAGTACTAGTAAGTTTGGGTATACCTATCAAATCCAAACTATATAAGGATGCCTTTAGTTTACTTTTACGTAAAGATGAGATCATTTAAACAATAACATTTTTTTATTCTTCTGATTACTCAGATCGAAATGGTTTCCCTAGTTTATGTTCGAGAATAATTAAAAGGAAATTGACGTTGAATTCATATAAAAAAAGTTGTAGTTGTAACAACAATGAAACATTTTGTTGCTTAAACGGGATGTCAATGTTAAATTTCAATGAACTCAGAACATCGCGAAGTTGTCAATCATGTTGCTAAAACACCGAAAATCGAGAAGTCCTAACGTAGGCAGTACTTGTAAGGCAAGTCCCCCTTAAAACTTCCGAGTTTACTGACAGGATATTCGTTAAACAATCAAAATAAAATGCCGTGGATTAGGGCAAGCTTCAATTCAAAACAGCTGGAGAGAGAGAGAGAGAGAGAGAGAGAGAGAGAGAGAGAGAGAGAGAGAGAGAGAGAGAGAGAGAGAGAGAGTTCTGAAAGTAATAAGTGGGCGTGGCCGATAATGCGAACTGTCAAACTAGGCTGTGGACACCAAAGAAAGAATTTTGAACTAATTTATTTAACAAAAACACAGAACTTTACGAATGCTAAATTTCCTAAGGGAACTGTTAACTGAGACAATAAGGAGTTATTTAAAACAAATACCTGTATAATTGTCAAGGTTTGTGTGCACTCGCTTACAAATAAATGACTGTGTTCACAGAGTAAACTGGATAAGTATTAGGACAAAGGATTTATTTTATGCATTGGTAAAATAATGAATACTATTGTTAAATATATACGCTGTGTATGATGAGCTGTTCACTAACTGTTTATATGAATATGTTAACTTATGAAATATATTTATGCTTCAATAACTATCGTACACCTATTATTATTATTATTATTATTATTATTATTATTATTATTATTATTATTATTATTATTATTTATTATTATTATTAGCCAATCTACAACCCTAGTTGGAAAATTAAGATGCTATAAGCAGAAACTACTTTGTGCTCAATAATGAATGATATGATAGGTCTTCTTGATGGGGGAAAGTGTGGAATTTTAATTATGTTAGATCTTAGTACTGCTTTTGACACTGTTGTGCACGAGTACTTACTTGACGACTTGAAGTCTATTGGAGTGACTCAGGAAGCACTGAAATTTTTGCGAAGTTACTTAGTGAACAGGAAGACTATTGTAGAAGTTTCTGGAAACCGATCCAATGAGAGAATTCTTATGAAGGGTGTACCACAGGGTAGTGTCCTGGGCCCTATCTTGTTTAACATATATACTATCGAGCTATCACACATCTTGAAAAAACACAAAGTGGGTTTTAAACTATATGCAGATGATACTCAGTTTTACCTCTCAATTTCAACAACACAAGATACAAAGAAGAAAATTGATGAGATAATGACTGAAATAAAAACATGGATGCAGAGGAAAAAGCTCAAATTAAATGATGATAAAACAGAATGTATGTTCTTTGGCACAAGGGTGGCTTTGAAGAATTACCAGTTAATTCAAAGTATAAAAATTGGTGATGCTGATGTTGGGATTGTGCCTGTTGTGAAAAATTTGGGTGTACTGATAGACTGTAATTTGTCAATGAAGGACCAAATTGTGAACACAGTGAAAGTGTGTAACTATCACCTGAGAAACATAGCATTTATTAGAAAATATTTAACAGAGGGCAGTACAAAAATTTTAGTGGTGAGTCATGTAATATCAAGGCTTGATTATTGCAATTCTCTGTACTACAAATTGCCCAATACACTACTAAGGAAGCTTCAAAAGGTGCACAGTAGCTTAAAAGCCCTTTCACCAAATTTACTATTTGTTCTTGGTTCAGATAGTTTGTTTGTCACTCATGTGTCTTATGTTAACATTTTTTTCTAGTTCTAGTTTGTTCTGGCATTCTTTTAGATATTTTGGTTCATTTTGGTTCAGTATCTTAAACGTAGTAAGAGTAGCTTGATCCCCTACCCTGAAGCTACCAGCGCCACTGTAAGAGTTAGACATGCAGATGACCCCCATAGACTATTCGAAATTAGTGTGAATCATGCAATAGGAGGAAGAACGTTCAGTTATGCTGCACCGAGACTCTTTAACGACCTTCCACTCGATGTCAAGAATAGCACAAATGTGGCTGCCTTCAAGAAAAACCTGAAGACTTATCTTTTTAGAAAGTGTTATAATAGTGACCTGAAAACTATTAAGCCTGAATACAAATGCTAGCGAAATAACTGATAACGATACAGAGCAAAATATTAACTGGAAAGGAATTATTTTTTCATACACCAAGGCCCGCCTGAACAGACCTTTAGTGTTTGATGGAGGGCGAGAAATAAACCTCTAAAAGTAAAAGTAAAAGTAAAAGTAGAAGGGCTCCAATAAGGAAAAATAGCCCAGTGAGGAAAGGAAATAAGGAAATAAATAAATGATGAGAACAAATTAACAATAAATCATTCTAAAAACAGTAACAACGTCAAAACAGATATGTCATATATAAACTATAAAAAGACTCATGTCAGCCTGTTCAACATAAAAACTTTCTGCAACTTTGAACTTTTGAAGTTCTACTCATTCTACCACCGGGTTAGGAAGATCATTCCACAACCTATCACCTAAAATTTCAAGATCCTTATAAAAAATTTGCAAGTTATGTGGCTGTTGTATATTGCTTGGCCCTTGCGGCCAAGCACAGTCTCTTGCAATCATGCAATCCATAGGATTTGCAAGATAAAAAATATGCATAAATCATACGAATTTTGAGACATCACCACCACCACCAACAGCTTGAAAATTTAAAAAATGTAATAAAAATTCTTATTAATGTGACTAGTTTCAGAAGGAAATATCTAATTAAAAACCATTATTCAAAATTCACTATAAATTTGTCTCCAATTTCAAAAAAAAAATACCTAATAAAAAACCATTATTTAAAATTCCCTATAAATTTGTCTCAGATTTCAAAAGGAAATACCTAATTAAAAACCATTATTTAAAATTCCCTATAAATTTGTCTCTAATTTCAAAAGGAAATAACTAATTAAAAACCATTAATCACATTTTGAATGAATTTAAGGAAACTTTACGAAGATACACTCTTGTAAATCCAGCGCTGGCGTTAACAGAAAATTTAGGCCTATAGATAAGTACTCGACATGGTAATATTAAAATTTATTCCTTCATTAACAATTGCGATCAAAAACGATTATTATTTTTCTACAAGGAACTCAAACGCACACTTTAATACATAAAGTCACCTGGAAAATCTCGTATAAAAACCATTAAAAAATTCGAAACTTGCCACGCCCTAAAACCGGTATTGGCAAAGGCCAAAATAAAATTTATTTTGCCAATTTAAGACCTTCGTAAGAAAATATCTGTTCATTTCAAACATCTAACGTTTAACGTGATTAATTACCTGCGAGAAAATAAAGAAAATAAACTTGGAAAGTGACTTCTTACCTTTTCCCTTAATTTTTCACAACACTAGTTAAAAGACAAGTCCTTCTCCTCCAGTGTCTATGGCGGACTGAATTTTCTACAGCTGTCAGAAACATCCCTAGACAGGCCCTAAAATATCCCTAGGACAGAAGTATTTTCTCCTAGTATACTTTAATACTTTGTATTCTATATGATTTTAATATATTGTATATACTGGTGCCTCTTCTGTAATCGTAATATATTCTAAATTTACTTTTAATCTTTGTATTTATGAAATTACAAACACCAAGCTTTACATATTTATATAAAATGACGAACTTACTTTTGGATTTCAATATTTGCTCTGAAATATATATTAATGTAATCATAATGATATTGGTGTCATATACAAGCAACACGTAACAAAACACAAGCCATTTACCCCAATTGAATCTTGAAGACTAAATTTTTACATCGCTGATTTTAGGCTACTTAATGAAGCTAAATATCTCATGTTGAATATTTACCTATGTAGAAAAATATCGCTAAATTATAAGGATCATTGGTGATTTTTATATGGTAAAATTTAATTTCATTAGCAATTTTCAGCTATATGGGACTTAATCATATATCCCTGTTATGAGCCTCTAAGTTCTCTAACAGCTAAAATGTCCCTATCTGGGGGACAAATCCCTAGAATTGGTAGAGAAAGTCAAAGATTTTCTTCAGCCAATCAGAAACTTCCACCATACTCTTCGTTTCTATGGTTCTCTTCATTAGAAAGAAACATAAAATTTATGATAGGATATATATTGGTAGCTCCCAGATATACAAATTAAATGATAATAGACTTTAAAAGGAGATTTGTATGAATACCATTTAGTATCTAACAATTATTTACTAATGAAGCATATATGCTAGCTGTTTCATATTGCCATTTTTTTTCTTGAACGCACCCATTTGATCCTTTACTATATTTTAGAAAAGGAAAACGGTTTTATCTTTTTGAACTAAGAATAGAAAAATATTTGAGGGAGCCTAAAGTGTATTCAACATCCATTCATACCTGATTTAAAACTTATCTTTATCATATAAATATTTTACCATATTCTATGAATTGATATTAACAATTTCATGAAGAAATTGAACACTTTCTCTTTAACGAGTGTGATAATGAGGATTTGACAATTAACATGGAATGCTATAAATACCCCAGAATGTATCCGACAAACATATCTAGTAGCTCCTGTATGGCTCAGGGTTTCCTTGCTTGATATGACCAGGAAAAAAGCCCTCAAAGTAAAATAAAGTAAAGTAATACTGGTAAGAGTATTATTTTACTTAACTTATGCAGATTGACGCAACGGACTTCAGTTAGATTTCGCCATTCGTGTCTATCTTGAGCTTTTAAATCAATATTTCTCCATCCATCATCTCCTACTTTTCGTTCCGTAGTCCTCAGCCATGTAGGCCTGGGTCTTCCAACTCTTCTAGTGCCTTGTGGAGCCCAGTCGAAAGTTTGGTGAGCTAATCTCTCATGGGGAGTGCGAAAAGCACGCCCAAACCATCTCCATCTACCCCTCACCATGATCTCATCCACATATGGCACTCGAGTAATCTCTTACAGTTTCATTTCTAATCCTGTCCTGCCATTTAACTCCCAATATCCTTCTGGCACTCTAGTAATCTCTCTTATAGTTTAATTTCTAATCCTGTCCTACCATCTAACTCCCAATATTCTTCTGAGGGCTTTATTCTCAGATCTACTAAACCTGTTGGAGATTGTTTCATTGTCAGTGTTTATACTGATTTATAAATATTATGCTACGTTGTAGTACGCATTCTATGGTGTAAAACCATAATAGTTTAGTTTTAGTAGGAATATACCTAAAATAATAGAAGACTACTTCATCAAAAGGTATCTAATTTGAATTGTATAACTCTTCAGTAGTAAGACTTTAATTACTGGTGAGAAATTAGATATACTTTCTTGTCATATCCACAATAAACTAAAGGGGCACTCAGTAGAATGCAGATCTCCGCCATGGCAGCTTATTACTCGAATTTTTGCTTGACATTGACATTTGACCTTAATATGTATTAATTGGCGCATTGAAGTCTCTGTGACAAAGATGTCCAAACTTATGGCTGCTTACGTGAAATGAATTGGACATCTTGCTTAACTAAGACCTTGACCTTTGACCTAGACCTTCCAAAATTTGTCAATTTCCAGCTTTTTAAATAAGTTAATTCCTGCAAGTTTCATTCTTCTACGATTGAAATTGTGGTCAGGAAGCTGTTCACAAACAAACACACAAACAGTGGGTTAAACATAACCTCCTTTCAACTTCTTTGGCGAAGGCAATTATCACAGCGCCTATATGAGCTGCCTAAGCGATTACTAAGCCTATGTGAGCTACCTAATTTCTAGTTAAGCTTGCTCTGAAAACATACATCCTGTCGTAAGATGGCCTGCATTTAAGGATGGCACAATTGCTAATGGTATAACTCTCGCTGCCTTGGAGCGGAAGTCCGATTCATTGTCACCAGATATTCAGCAATATACGTTAACATAAGTCACTCTTATTTCCTATTTCACACATTCAAGCGCCGAAAGGGTGGTTGTGTTACTACGTGTTATTCAGTAGAAATTCATAGAATACTAGAACAAATAGAACTTCAAAAGTTCAAACTTGCAGCAAATGTTTTTATGTCGAACAGGCTAACATAAGTCTTTTTATAGTTTATATATGAAATATCTGTTTTGATATTATAACTATTTTTAAAATATTTTAATAATTGTTACTTATTACTCATATCGTTTATTAATTTTCTAATTTCCTAGCCTCACTGGGCTATTTTCTCTGTTGGAGACCTTAGGCTTATAGCACCTTGTTTTTCCAACTAGGGTTGTAGCTTAGCTAATATTAACAATAACTGATCATGAATTTATAATCTATGACATATTAAACTAATATTCATAAATAACTTGACTAACTAAACGAATTATTATTCTGTTTTGGAAAGATCTGGATAAGTAAAAATCACAAATATCTATCAGTTTTTTCAGTTGAATGGTCTTTGGATGAAATATACGAAACCATTATTTAGTTCTACATAGTACAACAATTGTCACAAATGTATCTTATGTAAAACACAAATTATGGTTACTTTACTATATTATTATCATTATTATTATTATTATTATTATTATTACTATCCAAGCTACAACCCTAGTTGGAAAAGCAAGATGCTATAAGCCCAGGGGCTCCAACACGGAAAAATAGCCCAGTGAGGAAAGGAAATAAGGAAATAAATAAATGAAGAGAACAAATTAACAATAAATCATTCTAAAATAAGTAACAACGTCAAAACAGACATGTCATATATAAACTATTAACAACATTAAAAACAAATATGTCATAAATAAACTATAAAAAGACTCATGTCCGCCTGGTCAACAAAAAAGCATTTGCTCCAACTTTGAACTTCTGAAGTTCTACTGATTCAACCACCCGATTAGGAAGATCATTCCACAACTTGGTAACAGCTGGAATAAAACTTCTATACTTTAAGAAAGGTTTTCCTGGTCCTATCACACAAGGAAACCCTACGCACTACAGGTCCTACAAGATCTGTTTGTTGTATACGTTCTCATGTATTTAAAGTATCACACAGCGTATCCCACGTTAATAGTCAAATCCACATTATCGAAGCACTTTGGAAACAAGGAAGTCTTTAGTTTCCTCTTAAAAGCTTTGATATCTTCAGTCTTTCGGATGTCTAGTAGCTCTTAATATATTCTAGGTGCCTAGAATCTACAGATGACATACAACTGGGCTTTTATAACTTTTATCTTTCCCCTTTTTGGAGATAAACTAATTTTTCTTTGTTGAGACACGCATTTACCAATCGTCTTTTCATACCGTAATACTATATTGATTAAATATTAACGTATCTAAATAGGAGTAATATTATCTATAATTGAAATACTGTTATTATAAAACAAGCATAAAAATATCTACAGAAGGCTAATCTATTTTGAAAGACAACAGCATGATATTCGCATCTGTGTCAACTAAAGCAGAAGCACATTCACGAGAACTTAATAAAAAATAGTTTGAAATACCTTTCTTCTTTACAGTAGCACTAGATAAATACCACGTCCTCCTACCGAGGTATCTACGTGTTTACTGAATCTTTTGTAGCTATCAATAATACAGTATGTTTCAACCAGTCAGAGGCCTCAATCAAACCCGGTGTCATTGTCTGTTTCCAGCTATTATTTTAGCCAGCAGCTTTGTAAACCCTTCTTAGATTGTCTGGTTGGACTAAATAGGTTTTTAAAAGATGATAGTATAACGATTATTCATTATTTAATAGAGTTACAAGCATAAAAAAGTGCCGGAGTCCTATTTACATTAGTTTATGCCTTTAAAATAATAGAAAATGTACCAGCTTCTGATAAAAGAAAACGTTTTCATGGGTGACTACAATAACTTATTTGCCTTAGAAAACTTAATTTCAAAATTTCTTATTTCGTGGGTACAGAAGCAAATTGCGTGGAATAGCGACTAAAAATATAGATATATACATATGTTCATAAAGCTATTAAAGATATATTATGATAAATTATTAACGGATAATGAATCTTTAACATTAAAATTAAAGCGTAATTTCACAAAGGATCTTTGAATAAATTCTAAATGAACTCGCATTGAGACGTTCCAGCTATTAACACGAATTTAAGTGGGTGTCTTTTTATCGAGGACTATAAAATAGCATAGATTATTTGATTCTCAATTCCATTCAGGTAACCACAGTAATTCATAGATATATATTCAAGAAGGTTAATGATTGTAACACTTAATGTTTCATAAATTTTTTTTTTCTCTCGCAAAGGTTGGATTCTATAGGATTCAGCTATTACAGTACCTGGTGAAATAACCATTCAGTTACAATATCAAGCAAAATTGTTAAGCTGAACGGGAAGATCGAAGGAAGTTTGGAAATCGGCAAATTAGATACTGTAATTATAATGTGTGTGCTGCAACGGGGTCAGATACCGATATCACTAACACAACTCTTGCTAGTGTGAGAACGTTGACCGTGTCACCAGAATGTCTTGATCCTAGTTAATCTAACAAACTAAACAGGATCTTCATTTTTCCTTTATCATTATATCACGCGACACTGTCCCATTTCAAACTAGTAACTTTGTCTTTTGAAGTATATCATTTCACCCACAACGTTTAGATAAATCGTTCATACTCGAAAAAATTTTGATATTCTCATTATTCTCGCTTAATTTATCTTAATGGATGATCACCCTGGGATCTGAACACAACCAAGCTGTGTTGTAAACATTGATTTACGTTGTGACCATGAAGTTGAGCAAGGCCTGCAGACACAAATGATTTGCTTATAAACTGGCACATTTGGTTGTCAAAGCCACGAATTGTCCGTGTTATCAGTTAAAGAAACAATGACTTATTTAACGACGTTGCAAGGCACAAAAGCAGCCTTTAGGCTTGCTACCTATCTGGTGAATAAGCCTGAAGTAATCTAAAGATAAGAACAATATTTTTTATTTTATTAACTTGCATAGGGATTTGCTGCTGGTGAAGGATGATATTTATGCTGTACAACATGGATCAGAGGAGATGAAAGAAAATTGCATATTTCTGTGAACCAAGATGAACCCAGTGAAGCTGAGGAAGATGTAATGTAAGGAAAGGGTGCATAGGAAGTCATGTGAATTTACACGAGCCATTATTAGATGTAATGAAATGGTAATAAATATATTAAATAAGATTGATAAAACTATAAATACCTCAGGATAGGAATTGTTAAGCAAATGGCATTCCGTCATTGCGGTCATAGAAATAAATGACCTTGTCGTCACCAGTTCCAAAATGGTAATACCTAGATGAACCAAACTTTACGTGTGCATTGGTTTTAGTTTCCTGTTCCTGTTTTTTTTTTTTTTTTTTTAAATTATTTTGCACAGTCCCCTTCGGATCTATTTCAAAAATTCTATTTTGTGCTGACCTCCACTCTATTCATACTGACGCCAATCTGCTAGAGTTGCTCCTTAATTTGTCTATTTGTTGCAGTACCTACAACACAGCCTCTGGACAAATTTTCTTAAATCACACTAATGCTTCTTGTCAATACAACTATCAGGTTAAAGTTAACACTAGAACCCAGTGTTCCTCGAACACGTCCAACGGTCAATAGTGGGACACGAGAAGCGACAGGTTTTTTATATTGCCTCACTACATTTCAGGTTGCAGATTGCTTGGCCCTTACGGTCAGGGACGCACTCTGGCTCACTTACAGCCCGTAGATCATTTCATATGACCCCCAACACCTATATACCTTAACTCCTTCCCAACCCTGACGAACAACAAGTCAATCCTACATACTTCGAAAAACATTAAGCGAAACCTATATGGTGCTTGCAGTTTCTCTAATTAAGACGCCACACCAAGCCGTTTTTGTCTATCAGGGCCTAGAGGCAAGAAGTCGAATATGCCAGGCACTAATACCTCACCTCCAGTTCATTTCGGAAGCTACCGTAAAAAATTATTGTAGATTACCTTTCAGTGCCTGTCTTTGCCTCTCTCAACAGATACCACAAATCGAGGGGTGGGAGGATCCCCTCCAGGAAAATCCCCACCCTGTTTAAAGGGGGTTAAACCCATCGAAAAGCAAACCAAGTTTCGCTGGTGGTTTACGTCCATCTTTAAGTAACTCATACTCTGTCACTTTCATTTTCAATTTATGCAACAGACATGAGACTTCCAAATGTGTCATGTAGCATCAGACACTTTTCCCTTTTTAACATCCACCAATTTTGTTATAGAGCGCTAAGATTAAAGCCTAAAGACTGGTCCCCACACCTCACTGCATCAACTTTACGCTTGAAGACTGACAATCCTTATACACCTTCACCCAAGTTAAACTTCTCTGGCAGAGCATGCAGGTTGTCTGTGTCAACGTCACTGTATACGTATAGAGATCAACCTTGTTAAGTAGTATAAGGTATACCATCAGTTGCATTTCCCAAACAGTGGAAAAATCTCTACCCTTTTCTCAACACTTGAGAAAATTGGTAAATTTCAGTGCTTTTACCATAAATTTTAGTGTCCTTTAAAGTTTCATGCAAAGCTTAGCCAGTATGTCCAAGATGACATTTCATACTTTCCTTCTAGAATTAGTTTTTCAAGGATAAGTAAATACACTAGCAACTTCAAAACACCTTAGTTTAGTTGAATCTAAAAGCAACTTAGTTTATTAAATATAAAAATACCAATGGAATTGAAAAAAATCTATTCTAAATTATTTTTCTCTTGAAGCTTTTTTATCTATAACAAAGATCGAATATGCTTCTTGACAGAATTTGACTTTCCAAAATTAGATAAATACCCCACAAACAAATATTAAAAGGTCCATAACCTTCAAGTACCAAACAAATTTCACAATATATTACTCAATACTTAATAGCTTTTACTTAAAATCCAACTAACAGTGAAGAGAGAAATCACCTAAAGTAGAAAATATTAAAACTCAATAATTTACTGCTTTTAGATCTGAACTTTAATTTACAGTTTCAACTGTAAAAACAATACTGAAATAAGACAGATCCATACAGATTTTAAATAAAATTGAGAAACAGACTTATTGAAAATAGAAATGCATGAAATTGCAGAACTCTATACAACTTAAAACTAAATTATTGAAAAAAATTACTAGTTGGAAAATTGAAAAAAATATTCAGGTCTATAAAATCTTTTCTTCAACAACATTGAATCATTGCTCAGATTGGAAATATGGTATTACAGTTTCACAAATAATTTTTTAAATCTTTATGTAAAAAATATATATAAAACAAGCAACATTCGCTACACTTGTAAATTTACTAAATACATTTTGAAAATTTTATCGATTCAAAGTTGGCTCTAGCAAAATATTTTAAGTGAAAAATTCTAATTCGAAAGCACAAATAAAATGTCATAATTAAAGCGCAAAGTTTGGTTGATAAAGAGCCGCTCTGTCCTGGTAGAATATTCAATCACTAGAAGGCCCAGGAATATGGTTGATACGGTCTATGTAGGGCGTCCAGGGGCAACAACCAGTTTCAGCGTACTGTCCTGGTTAATCTTCAACCATTTGCAGACTCAAAAAATAGCTCCCATACATTTCCACATTTGTGAAGTAATTTGAAGTATTCGGTCATTTGCCAGGTCCATTATGTGTAAAATGACTCGCATATGAAGGAATTCACAGAACCGATGTCCGTAGTTTGTCTTCAAATGTTTTAAAAACTACTTAGGTGGTTTCGTTAGCATTCCACAGAATCCTTAGTAAATGACGTTAACTGGTATGTGGCCAGATGGATAAGTTTCAATACCATACGCTGCAATACCAATTGCCACCTGAAAGAAAAATTTGATATCAATATCTAGGAAAACTAAAAGATAGTTTTAATGGTTCCCAATCATGCAAATAAAACTAACCAACTTTAAACGAAGTAAAATTATTGCAAGTGAAGTCATACAAATAAAATAGCTAATTTCAAACCAAGTAATTATTACTCAATGTTAGATCAGTTATACAAGTAAAACTAGCGAACTTGGTAGAATTGTCACAAACTACAGACATACAAATAATATAACTAGACTCTCCAAAACAAGTCTGACCACATTCAAATATAAAACTAGCTAACTTTAAACCAAGTAAAATTATCACTTATACCTAGAGAAATTTGTGAAGAAATTGTTAACTTTAAACAATGCAAGATTATCACAATGTTAGACCACAAAAATGTGAATACATATAGTAAAAATATGTAAACAAAGCATGCCTTTGAGAGTGAATACTTACCATTGATTTTGAAGATAATTAGCTGATTCTTAAGCTTTCCAAGATTTGCCAATTTTGAAGATCATTTGCAATTTTGAAGATCATTTGCCAATTTTGAAGATCATTTGCCAATTTTGAAGATCATTTGCCAATTTTGAAGATATTTTGCCGATTTAGAAGATATTTTGCCAGGATGTGTTCGGTAGAAGAGCAAGACTCCTAGTACTGTCAGCATCTGAAAGGTTTAAACATACCTAGTAATAAATCAAAATCTTTTCATTCAGGTTTTTTGGTAACCAAACTAAAGGGAAAAAGGTAAGAGAAAGACTGCAGAATACGGTCTTTGAAATCTGTTGAAACAATACTAGTGTCTGTGGTCTTGACTCGTTGTAAAAAAAAGTCAGTCTAAGATTTGCTGGTTTAAGATTAACTGCCAGTAAAACAGTTAAATATTTGCGTGGTGTTAGTCATTCTCTTCTATTCACGTTGTTTGATAATCAGTACCTTATAAACCTTAACCAAGATCGCATCGACACTTATTTTAATGATGGTAACTTTAGAAACGCCTAAATTATGATAGTAACGGAAGAAACTATCCTTATCTAACTTAACCTCATTTGATGGACTATTATATAAACTAGAGAATTAACTGAGAAAAATAAGCTAATCTAAAATAATTAAAAAACCCCAACGAGATTTTACACCAGCCGTTATAAATACTAATTTAAAATGATTAAAAAGCACAACGAGATTCAACACCAGCTGTTAAAAATGCTAATCTAAAATAGTTAACCCAACGAGAATTTACACCAGCCATTATAAAAGCTAATTTTCTAGGATTAAACTAGTCTTTATTTCATGTTCGCCCATAGTTGGTCTCAAAATAATTTATTAAAACATTCTGCTTATAAATTTTGATACCAAGTTGCAGTGAATACTGATCATGGATGAGACTAGTATTTTTATGCGCAAACAAATTCATTTGTGGCCACTGTACACCGAATTTTAATCTGAAACTAAGTGAAAATATATTCTCAGCCGTATTTCGGTAAAATACGGGCGATCGTAATTTTAGCCTAAATTGTTATCTTTTACGGGTTAAGAGACAAGTGATATCGTTCGTATAACTCAATGTCAGATTTTGAAACTAAATGCCCTTTAAAATTCACTCCAGAATTCCCCCCCCCCTTTTTTTTAAAGCAAATTTTTAACACTTAGCTAGATGAGCAGAAATCGGGGAAAAAAATAAGGAACCAATGGCCTATAGTAAAACCAGATTTCTGAAGCAATCAGGAACAAGTAGCATTTTGTAACAGATTTTCGAAGCAATCAGGAACCTTACAGCTTATAGTAAAACTAGATTTTCAATGGACTAATCTTTACCTTAAGGGAAAATAGCGCTTCTAATACTAATTAATGATGCTCAACTAGCAATATTCTTAAGTTACATCTAACTGGGCTATTAAAATATTTGATTCAAAATTACTTTCATATCCCACTAAATTCATAAAATCAACTTTTAATTTTTTTAGATAAATTAAAGAGTAATGAATAAAATTAGTTTAAAAAAAAATTACTTTAAAAAATTTAAACAAGAATTACCGACTTAAAAATACGAATATAGATAAGTAGTCAAGTGAGGTCGCAATATACGGTAACAATTATTCAACAAATTAAATACTTTAATAAAAGTTCAGGAAAAAGATTTAAATCCGAAAGGAGCTTTGATAAAACTTTCAGTAACAAGGAACATTAAACTATGCAACCGAGCAATTACTAGTCGTAACGTTGTTATGCATGAATTTAAGACATTCTGGCATAACTTATGCACTATTTAATATTACACAGCTTTATGGTTAATTGGTGCACCTCTGAACACGACATTTTGAAACAGACTCAAATTCAGGTGGTAAAATAAAAATGACCAATTATTCTCGCTTTAAATTTGCCGTAAAAAACAGTAAAGTCATAGAATTACTGCCAGGCATTTACAGTTTTAAAAACTGATATATTGACGTAAAGGAGTGATATTACGGTCACCAACCCGTAAAAGTTGAAGTAGGGTAGAAATTACGATCGCCTGTATTTTACCGAAATACGGCCGGGAACAGTATACCTTCAAAGAGAACTTCAGAATACAACAGTTCTTTAACTGAGCAAGCTACAGTAAGAAAAAGTAGCCATTGAACAGAGAACAGAAGTAATGAAATCAGTAGTTATACATATAGCTTAACGATTTGCTTTAAAAGTCAAGGACACTTTG
>NW_027169414.1:57500-60000 GCF_036898095.1 Palaemon carinicauda
TTTCTTGGCTAGGGGATATAAGGGATGGCTATGGTGCTTAAATATACTCACACCATAGTTTGTTCATAAATTTATACTAATGTATTTCAATTATGTTTGACTAATTACTTTTATCTGTGGTTTGAATGACGATAATGATAAATGATAATCATTACTATTATTATTATTATTATTATTATTATTATTATTATTATTACCAAAGAAGTTGCAACTCCAGTTGCAGAAGCAGGATGATATAAGCCCAAGGGCTCCAACAAAGAAAATAGTTCAGTAAGGAAAGGAAATAAGGAAACAAATAGAACAGTGTGCCTGAGTGTACCGTTAAGCAAGAAAAGTCTACCCCAAGGCAGTGGAAAACCATGGTACAGAGGCAATAGCACTACCCAAGACTAGAGAACAATGGTTTGATTTTGGAGTGTCCTTCTCCTAGAAGAGCTACTTACCACAGCTAAAGTCTCTTCTAAGTCTACACCAAGTCAGTGGAAGACCATGGTAAAGAGGCTATGGCACTACCCAAAACTAGAGAACAATGGTTTGATTTCGGAATGTCCTCCTAGAAGAGCTGCTTACCATAGCTAGAGTCTCTTCTGCCATTACCAAGAAGAAAGTAGCCAGTGGATAACTACAGTGCATTAGTTAACCTCTTGAGTGAAGAAGAATTGTTTGGTAATCTGTGTTGTCAGGTGTATGAGGACATAGGAGAGTATGTGGAGAATAGGCCAGACTGTTCAGTTAACACCTTCAGTGAAGAATAATGAAATATGATTTTATAAGTGTTATTAAACTGTTGTTGTGTTAAATAAATATTTATATTTCTCGTTGTGCTTTTTTTTTTGGTTTATGAGGATGTTATTGCCAACACCATTACGGCTTGTTATGATACTCGTAAACAAATGATATCGTAAACAAACTAATATTGGAAAAGCACGTTTATGATTGTTTAATAGAAATAATTTTTCCTCTATAATGGTAAACAAAAAACTGTAAAACAACAACAACAACGACAATAATAATGATAATGATAACAATTACAACCACAACAACAATAATAATAGCAATTATCATAATAAAAATAATAAATAATAATAATCGTGAAAATAATAATAATAACAAATAATAGTAATAATACTCATGGTAATAATAATGAATAATAATGAAAACCATAATAATAATAATTATAATAATAATATTAATAATAATAATAATAACAATAAAAACAAGAACAACAAGAATAAGAAGAAGAATGACAGCAATAATAATAATAATAATAATAATAATAATAATAATAATAATAATAATAATAATAATAATAATAATAATAGCGCAAATGATCTAAAAAGACAGCTACGAATTATAAACACAGAACTAAATATTCAGAATAACCGAAGTATTATGCTGACATAAAACACTTCTCGAAGTTGAAGAAGGTAATCCTAAAAGGTACCTTTCTTAATCTTAAGACACCTCTTGTTCGAAAGCTATAAGTTAAGACGTGTTTCACATCTACGGTCCAATTCCCTGATCCTCTAAAAGTTTACTTTGCCATACAACTTCTAAAACGTCTCTCTCAGGAGACTAAAGTTACTACTAGATTTTTGCTCAGATAACATCAGATTAACCCATCATCATCATCATCATCCTCTTCTCCTACATATATTAACGCAAAGGGCCTCGGTTAGATTTCGCCCGTCGTCTCTATCTTCAGCTTTTAATTCATTAATTCTTCAGTCACCATCTCCCACTTCACGCTTCATAGTCCTCAGCCATGTAAGACTGGGTCTTCTAACTCTTCTAGTGCCTTGTAGAGCCCAGTTGAAAGTTTGGTGAACTAGTCTCTCTTGGGGAGTGCGAAGAGCATGCCCAAACCATCTCCATCTACCCCTCATCATGATCTCATCCACATATGGCGCTCGAGTAATCTCAGTTATATTTTCATTTCTATACTGATGAAATAAAAAACTAATATATATATATATATATATATATATATATATAATAAGATACATTTCTCCTAGTTTCTGATGAAAATCTTAGTTTGAATAAATGTTTTCAATGCAGATCTCAGACATGACATTTGGGGCCTGAAATGCGATAAAACTGATTTCTTCGGAATATAATTAGCGAAAACGAGTTGGTTTTAAAGAAATCTTAGCCTGAAAATACTAGTTTTATATGTGATAAAACTTGTTTCTTCAAAATTTATTTTGCTAAAACGAGCTACTTTCATAGAAGCCTCAGCCCCAAAATAATTTATCATGTGATAAAGTTGGTTTCTTCAGAATATATTTCTCTAAAACGAGCTGCTTTCATATTAGCATCAGCCCCTAAACACTCGTTTTGATGTGATAAATCTGGTTTCTTTGGAATATATTTGACTAAAACGAGTTGGTTTTAAAAATATCTCAACCCTAAAACGCTCGTTTTTATGTGATAAATAAGGTTTCTTCGGAATATATTTTACCAAAAGAAACTAGTATCAGTCCCAAAACAAAGTTTTTTA